>NC_056454.1:53965779-53973279 GCF_018296145.1 Oncorhynchus tshawytscha
TATACCTCTGGAAACGTTACGATCCTGGAAGGGAGTAATTCCACTGGTCACTATCACCCAAAACCACTGAATTACCTACCACTGAGATGGTGGGGATGGAAACACCCAATTAACTTCTACTACTGCCGGACGTTTCATACGTAAGCCAGAGAAGGTTTGCCGGTTTCTAAACCCTCCATACACCGACCAAAAACACAGGACGTGACTCCAGGGGCGGATGCATGACAACCGTATAGAGGGCTCGCCTTCTGGGTTTTTGTCTGCTCAAACCACTGGCTGTTATAGACTGACCACTTGACAGGGACACATGGCAACCGACTGAGGTCCGGACCTGCACAAGGTACGCAACTCGATGGTTTTGCCTGATCCTACGCCAAGTATACCCATACAGACCAGCTGGATTTGACTAGACATGGGTTGATTTGGAATTAGGATCCTGGAAGGGAATAACTCCCAATCATACACATGATTGAAAACATCCAGGACCAAAGACTGACGAACACTGAAGTAAATACATAGACAACATGGAGCTAAAAAAGAAGGATCCGAAAGAGAGTAAACTCCTAGGTTGCACTATGCTTTCCACTTCCGTTGACATAGCGGACCTGGACATCATGACCATACCACTCGACATGGACACATGGCAACCAACCGAGGACCGGACCTGCATAAGGTACGCAACTCAAGGGCTTTGCCTGATCCTAAGTTGAGTTGACAGACCTACCTAAACTTAACCTTTTCTATACCTTACCCTAACCCTAACCCCCTAACCATTAACCATCCCTAAACCCTAAACTTAACCTAACCTTAACCATTCCAAAACCATAAACCCTAACCCTACAGACAGACAGTTTTTAACCCAACCAACGGGTTAATCTACAAGTGGGCAACCATGGGGCCTACTACAACTTTGGCCGGCCGCGCCCGGACCCTCCGACCCGCGTATATGATGTGGAGTGGAACCCCTCCCTTCCCCCTCCGGTTTCCACGTGTCAGAGATGGAAGTGGATCAACCGACTCAAAACTAGAAACCGGACATACACTGCACCTGCACCTTACACACCCCACATCCAATACAAAAGACAGGGGGTCATTAAGACCACAAAAATAGACCTCCAATAGCACCATAACCCTACCATGACTCTCAATACAACTTTCTTTTAGCTACTTTACTAGCACCATAGAGTTACCATGACCATGGACTCTCAATAATGCTTTCCTCAGCCACCTTACTAGCACTATAGAGTCACCGTGACCACGGACTCTCAAAAAAAATAAAAATAAAAATATTATTCATATGATTTTTTTGTTTCTGGAAGTAAGAGTTACCATGACCATGGACCCTTGACGGAAAGAAACAATAAAATAGAACACAAATAGACTAAATTTTAACAAAAAAAACCTTCACCAACCTACCATTCTTCTAAAAAATCTTTTGGAGAAACCCAACCACCCCCAACCCAACGGAGAACCCTAACCCTTCTCCAACCAACGGACGAGAACCCTAACAACTCTGGGGACCCCGACCTTGGCGACCCCCGCAGCGAGTAAACCCTAAGCAATTAGGCCCTTCCATACACCAAGCAAGAAGACAGGAGGATATGGATAGACCGGACTCCTTCGGGACCTCTCGGGGTTCTGTTGGCAGACCAATCGGCTCAACCCTCCCAGCCCCTTTACACACGGGAGACTCACGTAACGCGCTGGACGACTATCTACCCCAGTTTAGAATTGGATTGGCAGTATGTTCAGTAGCGCGTGGGTGGTCCTAGCGGGTTGGGGCAGTTAAGTCCTCGAAAAGAGGGGCTTTCGGGTTGGGCGCTGCGGCTGGAGGACTCGCGTCGGCCGTGTAATCCCTGGGGTGCCCAGATAACGTAACGCCTGGCGGAGAATTGGGTCCCACGGAATAATTTCCCATGGTGGGATCCCTTACCCCCCGCTTAGCCTTAGCCTGGACAACCGATCCACTTTTTTGACCTGGACTACGAACAAATTCACTGTCTAGGAAGGATATACCTCTGGAAACGTTACGATCCTGGAAGGGAGTAACTCCACTGGTCACTATCACCCAAAACCACTGAATTACCTACGACTGAGATGGTGGGTATGGAAACACCCAATTAACTTCTACTACTGCCGGACGTTTCATACGTAAGCCAGAGAAGGTTTGCCGGTTTCTAAACCCTCATACACTGCGACAGGACGAGACTCCAGGGGCGGATGCATGACAGCCGTATAGAGGGTTCGCCTTCTGGTTTTTGTCTGCTCAAACCACTGGTAGTTCAAAGACTGACCACTTGACAGGGACACATGGCAACCGACTGAGGCCCGGACCTGCACAAGGTACGCAACTCGATGGTTTTGCCTGATCCTACGCCGAGTATACCCACAACAGACCAGCTGGATTTGACTAGACATGGGTTGATTTGGAATTAGGATCCTGGAAGGGAATAACTCCTAATTACACACATGATTGAAAACATCCAGGACCAAAGACTGACGAACACTGAAGTGAATACATAGACAACATGGAGCTAAAAAAGAAGGATCCGAAAGAGAGTAAACTCCTTGGTTGCACTATGCTTTCCACTTCCGTTGACATAGCGGACCTAGTCATCATGACCATACCACTCGACATGGACACATGGCAACCAACCGAGGACCGGACCTGCATAAGGTACGCAACTCAAGGGCTTTGCCTGATCCTAAGTGAGTTGACAGACCTACCTAAAACCTAACCCTATAACCCTAACCCCCTAACCCTAACCTAATGAAACCCAAAAACTATAACCTAACCCTAACCCTAACCTAACCCCCCTAACCTTAACCACTCAAAAACTATGGACCTAAAAACCTAAAACCTACTGACAGACAGTTTTTAACCCAACCAACGGGTTAATCTACAATACCATGGGGTCTACAACTTTGGCCGGCCCGCGCCCCCCCACCCGGACCGCGCGCATATGTGTGGAGTGCACCCCTCCCTTCCCCCTCCGGTTTCCACGTGTCAGAGATGGAAGTGGATCAACCGACTCAAAACTAGAAACAAACCAAAAAGCCAGTCACCGCTGCAAAACGGGGGTCTAACGCCAAGCCAAAACTCTTATTACTTTAAAATAACTCAGGATCATCTCTAAAACCTTTTCTAGGGGTGGGTGTTGATTTCACGCCCAGTATACCCTCTGTGTAATGGTTTGATGGTGAACAGGTTAAAAATAAGCATTAGATTTAATACAACCTAAAATAGCTCTCCAAACCTCGGGGGGACATCACTCCCCCCTGGGACAGACCCTAACCAATCACCCAACCTTACACCAAGCAAAAGAAGGGAGGAAATGGTAGACCGGACTCCTTCAAGACCCCCTGGGGCCCAACCCATCGGCTCAACCCTCCCAGTTTTTTTTCATCAAAAGACCAAGAACTCACCAAAGACCCCAGATTAACTCTACAAGGTTCCAGCCCCTGTTTCTTCAGATGGGATACCCAAATCAGGGGCTTTTTTTCTGCGGCTGGAGGCAACCCCCGAACCCCCCCCTTTTTCCCTAAGAACAAGACATCACCACTCTGACACAGTGGAAACAGACTCCTACCACAGAAACTCTGACAACCGAATTTCCCACTCAGGGGAAACAAAATTATAAAATAGGACACCCCGCCGCACTTAGCCTGGACAACCGAACCATTTTTTACTTGGACTACGAACCAATTCACTGTCTAGGGATGATATACCTCTGGAAACGTTACATCCTGGAAGGGAGTAATTCCACTGGTCACTACACCCAAAACCCTGAATTACCACACGACTGAGATGGTGGGGATGGATTGCCTGTTAACTTCTACTACTCCGGAGGTACATACATGGGACAACAAAAGGAACCGGTTTCTAAAACCTCCTACACTGGATGAAAAAGGACGTGACTCCAGGGGCGGATGCATGAAACATCAAGATTCAACCCTGGTTGTTGTCTGCCCAAACCACTGGCAGTTAAAGACTGACCCTTGACAGGGACACATGGCCCGACTGAGGTCCGGACCTCACAAGGAAACAACATCGATGGCTTTTTTTGCCTGATCCTACGCCAGCCAAATCTAGTATCCGGGAACCCATACAGACCAGCTGGATTCGACTAGACATGGGTTGATGGAATTAGGATCCTGGAAGGGAATAACTCCCAATCATACACATGATTGAAAACATCCAGGACCAAAGACTGCCGAACACTGAACAAATGCCCATAGACAACATGGAACTAAAAAAAGGAAAAAAAGAGTAAAAACTCCTTTCCCTGCACTATCGCTTTCCACTCCGTTGATATAAGCGGACCTGACATCAACAAAAATACCAGGACATGGACACATAAACCAATTCAAAGACCGGACCAGACATAAGGGGCAACTCAGGGCTTTGCCTGATCCTAAGTTGAGTTGACAGACCTACCACAGAAACTTAACCCTATACCTTCCTAACCCTAAACCTAACCTTAACCATCCCAAAAACCCATACCTAAACCCTAACCCTAACCTAACCCCCTCAAAAAACCATATCTTACCCTAACCCTAAACCCTAACCTTAACCATTCTAAAACCATACCTAACCCTAACCCTACAGACAGACAGTCCTTTAACCCACAACGGGTTAATCTACAAGTGGGACCATGGGGCCTACGACTTTGGAGGATCGCGCCCGTACCCTACCATCACAGGAATGATGTGGATGGCAACCCCTCCCTTCCCCCCAGGTTTCTACGTGTCAGAGATGGAAGTGGATCCTGGTACCTCTCGGAACCCACAACCCAAACAGCACCCCAAAAGCAAAGAGTCCACTTCTCCTATACAATTCCCCACACCTTAGCCCTGGCCCCTAACCCGAACTGCAACCCCAGTTCCAACCCCTCTGTGTATGTGTGTGTGTGTACATGTATCTGTACCTGACCTCATGTTGTTAACCCTGTCTGTCCCTTACAATGTATTGTGTCCCCTGTTTTGTCACACTCCACTCTTCATTCATACCAAATAACATTTGATAAGCTTGTGTCACTACAAGGTTGAACATTTATCACATTGGGTCTCCATTGTATTGTTATTAGATGTGCTTGACCTCCACTCTAACTGCCCATCCACTTTACCATCCCTAATTCCCTAACCTTTAACAATCCTAACCCTAACCCCTAACCCTAACCCTAACCCTATCCCTAACCCACACCCAACCTAACCTTAGCCTAACTCCTCCACTAACCTCAACCTAACAGACCAACCTCGAAACAGACCTAAATCGAAATATCCTAAGCCGCAACCCGCCGCACACCGGAGAGTTAGCTCTCCTCACAGCTTGAGGAGACTACCGGGACAGTGATTATTTCGCTCCACACATCCAATCAGGACTACATTCAAGGCAAGTAAATTGCACAGTACACCCACCCTACTGTACATGTAGATATATATATACATACATTTTTACTACTTTTTGCACCTTTTATTTCAATTTTATTTATATTCTATTCCCTACCTGATGAAGCCTAAGGCAGAAACCGTCGTGGCTGGGATGCCAGACCCATTGTGAGACCTGGGATTCCCCAGACCCCCATTGTGAGACCCTGAGGAAAGCAGATTAACCTAATTTGGACTTGGGGCATCTCCTTTGGCTACCTTTTATTTATACCACTTTCCTGGACTTTTACCCTAACCCTACACCCTAAGGTACCCACCCCCCCCTAACCTGGATGCACACACTAGTGGAGTGTGACGTTGTATGCTATCTGTTGTACGTGTATGCTTTTGTATATGTAAAAAATATGTGTATAGGCACATCCCCTTTCATGTTCATGTGTGTATGCATGTGTGCCCCCCCCCACCTCATCCTTGGTCCCAACCCTGCTGACAGACAGACACTAATACTTAGCCATCGGCCCTTTTACCAGTAGGCTCCCCTAGGTATATAAAGGTGGCCATTATGACCATAAAATAGTTCTTTTATAGTATTTGAGAGCTACAATGACTACAGACTCTTAAAAATGTACTTTATAATTATCTTTATTGATCCCTTGGATCCTGCAACTATAATCACTAGGGAACCAATTTATATTTAACAAAATATCCCATTTTCTTTTCTTCTCTTTGGGCTACCATGACCATGGAACCTGGACCAATAGGATACAACTAAACTTATAAACAAAATAATACAAATAAAAAATTAATACATATGTACATAAATATATATATTATTTTATTTTCAAAGTCTCTTGAACTCAGGGTTACCATGACCATGGACCCTTGACCAAAAGAAACAATAAAATAGAACACAAATAGACCAAATTTAAACAAAAAAAACCTTCACCAACCTACCATCCTTTTAAAATATTTTTGGAGACACCCACCAGCACCCCCAACGGACGAGAACATTTTTTCTCCAACTACTCTGGGGGCCCGGCTATTCGACTCCCCCGTAGTGAGCGGACCCTAAGCAATCAGAAGCCCTCGGACCCCACAGAAGAATTTCCCACTGGGGGACCCCCTACCCCGCCGTACTTAGCCTGGACAACCGAACCATTTTTTTACCTGGACTACGAACCAATTCACTGTCTAGGGATGATATACCTCTGGAAACGTTACGATCCTGGAAGGGAGTAATTCCACTGGTCACTATTACCCAAAACCACTGAATTACCTACCACTGAGATGGTGGGGATGAACCCTAACCTGGGCCTAACCCACCTAACCACAACTAACTTCTAACTACTGCCGGACGTTTCATACGTAAGCCAGAGAAGGTTTGCCGGTTTCTAAACCCTCCATACACCGACCAAAAACACAGGACGTGACTCCAGGGGCGGATGCATGACAACCGTATAGAGGGCTCGCCTTCTGGGTTTTTGTCTGCTCAAACCACTGGCTGTTATGGACTGACCACTTGACAGGGACACATGGCAACCGACTGAGGTCCGGACCTGCACAAGGTACGCAACTCGATGGTTTTGCCTGATCCTACGCCAAGTATACCCATACAGACCAGCTGGATTCGACTAGACATGGGTTGATTTGGAATTAGGATCCTGGAAGGGAATAACTCCCAATCATACACATGATTGAAAACATCCAGGACCAAAGACTGACGAACACTGAAGTAAATACATAGACAACATGGAGCTAAAAAAGAAGGATCCGAAGAGTAAACTCCTAGGTTGCACTATTCCGTTCCACTAACCCTTGACCCTAGCCCCTAACCCTAACATCCAGGACCAAAGACTGACGAACATCCTGACCTGGACATCATGACCATACCACTCGACATGGACACATGGCAACCAACCGAGGACCGGACCTGCATAAGGTACGCAACTCAAGGGCTTTGCCTGATCCTAAGTTGAGTTGACAGACCTACCTAAACTTAACCTTTTCTATACCTTACCCTAACCCTAACCCTAACCTTAACCATCCCTAAACCCATACCTAAACTTAACCCTAACCTTAACCATTCCAAAACCATACCTAACCCTAACCCTA
>NC_056454.1:53978279-54153279 GCF_018296145.1 Oncorhynchus tshawytscha
CTCTAACCCTAACCCCTAACCCCTAACCCTAACCCCTAACCCCCTAACCCTAACCCCTAACCCTCTAGCCCTAACCCTAAACCCTAACCCTTAACCCCTAACCCTAAACCTAAACCCTAAACCCTAACCCTTAACCCCTAACCCTAAACCTAAACCCTTAACCCTAACCCTTAACCCTAACCCTATTAATGAGTCCCTTTTGGATGATTAGCTTCGCTGGGGACAAACAAATCGCTTGTGCTTGATCGGCATTTACTGTGTAAGGAATATTTTGTGCTTCAGGAGCCCGGTGCGTCCTAGCTTTGAAGTACATACATCAGCATTATTCTGCAGCTGTTCCAACAGCCTTAACTCCTCTGGCTGTTCCAGCTGAGCTCTTCTCACAGCCTGTAAAAGGAGATCGTCAGAAGGATTATCAAGGGTTAGTGGTACCGGAGCAACGGCAGAGAAGAGTGCCACATTTGAACCCCAATCATGTAACTTTGTAGCTTCTGATTGGTGCGGTATTAACTGAAAGGAAGGGGATGTCGATGGGGGGGGCGTAGGCAGTGACTCTTGGAGTTTCAGCTCTGGTTAAAGCACCCAGAGTAGGATGGTCATTCCTGCGAAGAGAGTTAGGTGTGTTGGCCTGTTGTGATTTGTGGTTTCTGGAAGGGTTTACTTGATACGGTCTTGGACATGTAGCTGAAGAATGTCCCTTTTGGCTACATCTCCAACAGAACATGAGGGGTCTTGGCTGGAGACTAGCTGTTGTTGATAGTCTGTCTTGGGTAACTGTTTGGGTGTCTTTCTTTCTCTGGTCATATTGCTGTTGGCATTCTCTGTCCTTCTCAAACTGCTGTCCCAAGCGAACCAGTCCATCGACAGTGGTGACTCGTTCTCGGAGTTGACTGGCTAGTAGTGGGTTGATGTTCTTCAAGATCCATTTAATGACCTCTTCCTCCTCAATGCCAGGTTTCCACCTTCTGCACAGGGAGTGGTAACCGTATGCAAAGTCACAGATACTCTCTTTCTCGCTTTGCACTCGATTCCTGACTCTGTCTGCCAGCTCATCTGTGTAGTCCTCAGACAGAAATGCAGAGGAAAACTTGGCCTCAAAGTCAGCCCAGGAGGTAGTGGTGAGACGTGCCACATCCCACCAGTCTCGAACTGTCCCATGCAACACATTCCTCAATGTGGCAAGGAGTTCTTCGTCAGCCAGGGGATTGAGGGCAAGAAAGTCACAACATCTTTCTAGATACATTAGCGGATCAGGACTGTCATCTTTTTTCCCAAAGGTGGGAAATTGCAATTTAATGGGCATCGCCCCCACATGACATCTACTCATATCACCATGAACAAACGAGCTAGGAGGGATTGAGGAAGTAGAGGGGGAGGGTGTTATCGGACAATGAAAATGAACACCAGGATGCATGGTAGATTGCATCCTGCAAGGGGTGGCTGCAGCATGGCCTTGTCTTGGCTGTTCAGAGGTGCCAGCTTGGCCCTCAGTGGTCTGAACAGAAGTGGACACCAGGGAAACTCTGTGTAAGGAGTTGTGCCTAATGGAGGCCATGTCCACAGATACGTCATCCAACATTTTAACACAATTAGAGAGTTCTGTCTGCAAGTGGTCTACAGTGTCAACCATGGGAGAAAAAACAGAATTAACGTCCTTGAGGACCTCAGTGTGGTGATGTTGCAGGCGCCATTGGAGAGTGGCAGTGAGTTGGTTTCGTTGGTAGTCAAACTGCCTGTCCATGGCACCAGTAATTTCCCGTCTTCCACTCTCACTGAGCTCTGTCAGCGTGTTGGTTAGAGTGCTCAGTGAGTTTCTGAATTCCATGGCACTCTGTTGTTGCACTTCCCTCAGACATTTGAAATTATGGTGGATAAGAGTTTGGAGATGTTGTTGAGTCCGACGAATATCAAGGATGTCACCTTGAAGTTGTAAGACTACAACCTCTGGAGATAAACCAGACAATGGAGGAAGGTTGGGTGTCAGAGGGAGGGCTAGCTCAGTACTTCCACACAGATCCATGTCAATAAGTGAGTAACTGGTTAGACCTCCTGTGGCCTGTGGTCCAGACCGAGCATTCAGATTCCCAGGGCTCTGGCCCAAATCAACTCCATTCACCTTAAGATTTGTATTGTCAGCTTGATGGTCAGAATGGCCCTGTGTATTCCCATTGACAGGTATGACATGGATGAGCACATTATCTTGGGGTGAATCCATTGTTTTAATTCCACACAAAAGATTTGCTTTGGTTAGTTCTCAATGTTGAGCTGTCCCATCTGGGGTGCCATTTTTTAGGTAACGGTTTTGACTTGAGGTTATTATTTATAGGGGTGCCAGGTAGGTTGTGCCTACCAGAGAAAACATTGGCTTCTCCTTTTAGTTTGGGTGGGAATGAGTCCCATCTGGTCCGTCAAGTCTACACCAATACAAAGGACTTATGTAAAAGTCAGGATGGAAATAAACTTTTCATAAACCCTTAAAACATTGGAAAGAACTTCAAAAACAACTATATTCTTTTGCGTGGGTTGTATTAGCAACAACAATGATTACACACATATAATAATATCACAATGAGTTCTGGTTCCTCCAGAAATGTCCTGTACCTCGGGCCTAAAAAGAGTCCAGCCCGGTAAAGGAGTTCAGTGAACTCAAGTGACTTTTGTCACGCAATGTTTGTCCGTTCATTCCGTGTAGCGTAAACCCAGTATTAAACATACAATCAATATAACAATTATTTTACCACAGAACTTTAAAGCGTATCAACTCTTACTAAGTCCTCAACTACAACTAACTACATAAATCACAGTATACATCACATCAAAACAAATGAAATACCGTATACAAAAAGGTGGTAGTCAGTCGGTCAGTCAGACAATCCAATCCGCCAATAGATCTCCAGCGGAGAAAGGCCACGAAGAACGGAGAGGTGTAGTCCACGGACGCAAAGAGTGGATCCGATCCTGGGTAAACTCTCTTAGGCTACAAAACACACGTTTAACGGCAACAAAACAAACGGAATAGAGAAGCTTCGGCACTGAGGGTTGAACACATCCTCATTCACGTCTCCATCACAACCCCACTTTTGCGCAGCTGATGCTGGCTATTTAATTGGGAATTAAAGGGAAAGCGCCCTATTGGAAGGAGCTGCACTGAGACGGTTCAGAATAATTCAGGGCCGTCACAACATGCTTTACTTCATAAACACAGTTACCATCCTAAACATACATTTAAGGGAATAATAAAATCAAATCATACGGTTCTACGCCCTCCCTCCCATTCATCCAACACTCACAGACCACAGCAAATCATCCACCTCTCTTAACCTCAATCCTACTCCTAACCTTAACCCCTCCCCAAACCTCACGCCTAACCTTAACCTTTCCCTTAACCCCACGCCTAACCTTAACCTTTCCCTTAACCCCACACCTAACCTTAACCTTTCCCCAAACCCCACGCCTAATCTTAACCTCTTCCCAAACCCCACGCCTAACCTTAACCTTTCCCTTAACCCCACGCCTAACCTTAACCTTCCCCTTAACCCAACGCCTAACCTTAACCTTTCCCCAAACCCCACGCCTAATCTTAACCTCTTCCCAAACCCCACGCCTAATCTTAACCTTTCCCTTAACCCCACGCCTAACCTTAACCTTTCCCTTAACCCCACGCCTAACCTTAACCTTTCCCTTAACCCCACGCCTAACCTTAACCTTTCCCTTAACCCAACGCCTAACCTTAACCTTTCCCTTAACCCCACACCTAACCTTAACCTTTCCCCAAACCCCACGCATAATCTTAACCTCTTCCCAAACCCCACGCCTAACCTTAACCTTTCCCCAAACCCCACGCCTAACCCTAGTGTGTACCAATACCCTAACCAGGGTTCTCATCCTATCTCCCTCCCTTACCCTAATCCTGACTCCCCTATGGAACGTGATCTGCACCAATCACTAAACCGAAACACTTCCTCTGTCTCTTCTCCCTTGTCATCAATACTCAATCAGCAGACAATTATCATCCCCCTAGTAACCACATTTTCACATAGAATTAGACCCCTACATCAATCAATCAAACACAACTTCTCTACAACTCAGCACACTTACATACCACTCAAACCATACAGAATCATTTCAGCATTTAGAAAGAACAAAAACTTAAAGGACCTCCTCACCAAAGCAAGATTCAGTAGTAAGCCACCACAAGACCTCAAACCTCATAATTTCCATTTTCGACAGATAAAGTTCATTACAAATATACACAGCCACACATCAGCACCAGTACAAGAATCCTATTCATTGAACACACATAACACCATTTATATCATTACATGTACACTTTGCAATAAACAATACATTGGAGAAACCAAACACACCATAGAAACCAGACTCAAACAACACCTGTATAACATTAAAAAGGGCACACCTACAAATGGAACTCATAACCCACTTCCAGGAGCACCCCATCACTCACCTTACCATATCAGGGTTACAGTCACATATAGGCTGGACTTGTGGGCAGCGAAAGAGGGTAGAACGGAAGTGGATCCAGCACCTACAGACAATAACGCCAAATGGCCTGAACGAGAGGTTTTAGAAAATGGGTTTTAACAGACAGGAAAATGGATGGAGAAGAACATGGTTTTATTCATATTTTATTTTTACTCTCTATATATTTATGGTTTGTTTGGTTTTAGTTTGGCACTTCCTCTTTTAGGTTTTTCCTTTCCTTTAACAAAACAATAAAACCATTTAAATGCACAATATGGCGTTTATGTTCATATTTAACAACACTATGGTTGAATGAATCTCTCACCACATTGACTTCTGCACTGCCACCCAGAAAAAGAGGCAACTTGGAGCCTACCTCAGTTTAATTTATGATCCTAGGAGGACATCTACGGGCCTTTTTAAGTACTACACCTAATTATATTAGATCATCAGAAATGGGAGGGATAAACATGAGATAGGCCTGTGCACCGTAAAACTAACTAGTTGAAACGAAACACAATTATATTCAAAACCTAACCCTAACCCTAACCCTAACCCCTAACCCTAACCCTTAACCCTAAACCCTAACCCCTAAACCCTAAACCCTAACCCTGTCCGGGGGTGTCCTCGGATGGGGCCACAGTGTCTCCTGACCCCTCCTGTCTCAGCCTCCAGTATTTATGCTGCAGTAGTTTGTGTCGGGGGGCTAGGGTCAGTTTGTTATATCTGGAGTACTTCTCCTGTCCTATTCGGTGTCCTGTGTGAATCTAAGTGTGCGTTCTCTAATTCTCTCCTTCTCTCTTTCTCTCTCTCGGAGGACCTGAGCCCTAGGACCATGCACCAGGACTACCTGACATGATGACTCCTTGCTGTCCCCAGTCCACCTGGCCATGCTGCTGCTCCAGTTTCAACTGTTCTGCCTTATTATTATTTGACCATGCATTTATGAACATTTGAACATCTTGGCCATGTTCTGTTATAATCTCCACCCGGCACAGCCAGAAGAGGACTGGCCATCCCACATATGCTCTCTCTAATTCTCTCTTTCTTTCTCTCTCTCGGAGGACCTGAGCCCTAGGACCATGCCCCAGGAATACCTGACATGATGACTCCTTGCTGTCCCCAGTCCACCTGACTGTGCTGCTGCTCCAGTTTCAACTGTTCTGCCTTATTATTATTTGACCATGCTGGTCATTTATGAACATTTGAACATCTTGACCATGTTCTGTTATAATCTCCACCCGGCACAGCCAGAAGAGGACTGGCCACCCCACATAACCTGGTTCCTCTCTAGGTTTCTTCCTAGGTTTTGGCCTTTCTAGGGAGTTTTTTCTAGCCACCGTGCTTCTACACCTGCATTGCTTGCTGTTTGGGGTTTTAGGCTGGGTTTCTGTACAGCACTTTGAGATATCAGCTGATGTACGAAGGGCTAAATAAATACATTTGATTTGATTTGATTTGAACCCTAACCCTAACCCCTAACCCCTAACCCTAACCCTAACCCCTAACCCTAACCCTAACCCTAACCCCTAACCCTAACCCCTAACCCCAAGCGTATCAACTCTTACTAAGTCCTCAACTACAACTAACTACATAAATCATCACCTTATACATGACATCAAAACAAATGAAATACCGTATACAAAAAGGTTGTAGTCAGTCGGTCAGTCAGACAATCCAATCCGCCAACAGATCTCCAGCGGAGAAAGGCCACGAAGAACAGAGAGGTGTAGTCCACGGACGCCAAGAGTGGATCCGATCCTGGGTAAACTCCATTAGGCTACAAAACACACGTTTAAAGGCAACGAAACAAACGAAATAGAGAAGCCTCGGGAACTGAGGATCCTCATTCACGTCTCCATCACAAAACCCCTTTTTGCGCAGCTGATGCTGGCTATTTAATTGGGAATTAAAGGGAAAGCGCCCTATTGGAAGGAGAAGCACTGAGACGGTTCAGAAGAATTCCGGGCCGTCACAATTATCCCTGCATATTGGCTAAGCTCAGTAGGCTATAGACCCAATACATTATCCCTGCATATTGGCTATGCTCAGTAGGCTACAGACCCAATACATTATCACTGCATATCAGCTATGCTCAGTAGGCTCTAGACCCAATACATTATCACTGCATATCGGCTATGCTCAGTAGGCTATAGACCCAATACATTATCACTGCATATTGGCTATGCTCAGTAGGCTATAGGACCAATACTTTATCCCTGCATATTGGCTATGCTCAGTAGGCTATAAACCCAATATCCCTGCATATTGGCTATGCTCAGTAGGCTATAGACCCAATACATTATCCCTGCATATTGGCTATGCTCAGTAGGCTACAGACCCAATACATTATCACTGCATATCAGCTATGCTCAGTAGGCTCTAGACCCAATACATTATCACTGCATATCGGCTATGCTCAGTAGGCTATAGACCCAATACATTATCACTGCATATTGGCTATGCTCAGTAGGCTATAGGACCAATACTTTATCCCTGCATATTGGCTATGCTCAGTAGGCTATAAACCCAATATCCCTGCATATTGGCTATGCTCAGTAGGCTATAGACCCAATACATTATCACTGTATATTGTCTATGCTCAGTAGGCTACAGGACCAATACATTATCACTGCATATCGGCTATGCTCAGTAGCCTATAGACCCAATACATTATCACTGCATATCGGCTATGCTCAGTAGGCTATAGACCCAGTACATTATCACTGTATATTGGCTATGCTCAGTAGGCTATAGACCCAATACATTATCACTGTATATTGTCTATGCTCAGTAGGCTACAGGACCAATACATTATCACTGCATATCGGCTATGCTCAGTAGGCTATAGGCCCAATACATTATCACTGTATATTGGCTATGCTCAGTAGGCTATAGGACCACTACATTATCACTGCATATTGGCTATGCTCAGTAGGCTATAGACCCAATACATTAACCCTGCATATTGGCTATGCTCAGTAGGCTATAGACCCAATACATTATCACTGCATATCGGCTATGCTCAGTAGGCTATAGACCCAATACATTATCACTGCATATCGGCTATGCTCAGTAGGCTATAGACCCAATACATTATCACTGCATATTAGCTATGCTCAGTAGGCTATAGGACCAATACATTATCACTGCATATTGGCTATGCTCAGTAGGCTACAGACTAAAATATGTTATCACTGCATATTGGCTACGCTAATGAGGCTATAGACCCAATATATTATCACTGCATATCGGCTATGCTCAGTAGGCTATAGACCCAGTACATTATCCCTGCATATTGGCTATGCTCAGTAGGCTATAGACCCAATACATTATCACTGCATATTGGCTATGCTCAGTAGGCTATAGACCCAATACATTAACCCTGCATATTGGCTATGCTCAGTAGGCTATAAACCCAATATCCCTGCATATTGGCTATGCTCAGTAGGCTATAGACCCAATACATTATCACTGCATATTGGCTATGCTCAGTAGGCTATAGACCCAATACATTATCACTGCATATCGGCTATGCTCAGTAGGCTATAGACCCAATACATTATCACTGTATATTGTCTATGCTCAGTAGGCTACAGGACCAATACATTATCACTGCATATCGGCTATGCTCAGTAGCCTATAGACCCAATACATTATCACTGCATATCGGCTATGCTCAGTAGGCTATAGACCCAGTACATTATCACTGTATATTGGCTATGCTCAGTAGGCTATAGACCCAATACAGTATCACTGTATATTGTCTATGCTCAGTAGGCTACAGGACCAATACATTATCACTGCATATTGGCTATGCTCAGTAGGCTATAGACCCAATACATTAACCCTGCATATTGGCTATGCTCAGTAGGCTATAGACCCAATACATTATCACTGCATATCGGCTATGCTCAGTAGGCTATAGACCCAATACATTATCACTGCATATCGGCTATGCTCAGTAGGCTATAGACCCAATACATTATCACTGCATATTAGCTATGCTCAGTAGGCTATAGGACCAATACATTATCACTGCATATTGGCTATGCTCAGTAGGCTACAGACTAAAATATGTTATCACTGCATATTGGCTACGCTAATGAGGCTATAGACCCAATATATTATCACTGCATATCGGCTATGCTCAGTAGGCTATAGACCCAGTACATTATCCCTGCATATCGGCTATGCTCAGTAGGCTATAGACCCAATACATTATCACTGCATATTAGCTATTCTCAGTAGGCTATAGGACCAATACATTATCACTGCATATTGGCTATGCTCAGTAGGCTACAGACTAAAATATGTTATCACTGCATATTGGCTACGCTAATGAGGCTATAGACCCAATATATTATCACTGCATATCGGCTATGCTCAGTAGGCTATAGACCCAGTACATTATCCCTGCATATTGGCTATGCTCAGTAGGCTATAGACCCAATACATTATCACTGCATATTGGCTATGCTCAGTAGGCTATAGACCCAATACATTAACCCTGCATATTGGCTATGCTCAGTAGGCTATAGACCCAATACATTATCACTGCATATCGGCTATCCTCAGTAGGCTATAGACCCAATACATTATCACTGCATATCGGCTATGCTCAGTAGGCTATAGACCCAATACATTATCACTGCATATCGGCTATGCTCAGTAGGCTATAGACCCAATACATTATCACTGCATTTTAGCTATGCTCAGTAGGCTATAGGACCAATACATTATCACTGCATATTGGCTATGCTCAGTAGGCTACAGACTAAAATATGTTATCACTGCATATTGGCTACGCTAATGAGGCTATAGACCCAATACATTATCACTGCATATCGGCTATGCTCAGTAGGCTATAGACCCAATACATTATCACTGCATATCGGCTATACTCAGTAGGCTATAGACCCAATACATTATCACTGCATTTTAGCTATGCTCAGTAGGCTATAGGACCAATACATTATCACTGCATATTGGCTATGCTCAGTAGGCTACAGACTAAAATATGTTATCACTGCATATTGGCTACGCTAATGAGGCTATAGACCCAATATATTATCACTGCATATCGGCTATGCTCAGTAGGCTATAGACCCAGTACATTATCACTGTATATTGGCTATGCTCAGTAGGCTATAGGCCCAATACATTATCCCTGCATATTGGCTATGCTCAGTAGGCTATAGGACAAATACATTATCCCTGCATATTGGCTATGCTCAGTAGGCTATAGGCCCAATAAATTATCACTATACTTGAATTGCCCTGCCATTGTTGTTCTTCTCAGACCATTTGGAAATTATTTTTTAAATGTAGGTACATGTTCACACTGGTAATAGATCATTTGTTGTTGTATTTATGAGGCACAGCTGAGTGAGTATCATCCTTTGCTTTTTTTTACCGGACTGATGGCCTGCATCTGATGGTCAGTCTGAGGGGCGGGAGGGAGGGTACAGCGGTGAGGCTGCCTCATGGCTCACCGTCCCTCTGCTCTCACTGCCTCCACTGAGCAAAGAGGACACAGTCTTCCAGCTGATGGGTTAGCTCAAGTTACACTGCATTATTTCTGCCTCATGCACCAATTCATGTTGTTATTCCTATGACCAGAGAAAGTGAAATATTCCTTGATATTAAAAAGACAAGCCGCTAATAATAACAAGCCTTTCGGGAACACTTTGCTATAGTCATTCATTGCAGCTGCGGTGCATTTTATGGTTTATAAAAGTGTT
Organism: Oncorhynchus tshawytscha; assembly: GCF_018296145.1. Classification (NCBI taxonomy): domain Eukaryota; kingdom Metazoa; phylum Chordata; class Actinopteri; order Salmoniformes; family Salmonidae; genus Oncorhynchus; species Oncorhynchus tshawytscha. The sequence goes on from NC_056454.1 coordinate 53,988,506, forward strand.
GAACAAAGTGTTGACAGTGCTGAATAACTTAAACAAGAACTTACTCAAAAACAGCAGTTCTTTGCTGTATCCGTTAAGTCTCTCTTTAGTCTCTCTTTAGTCTCTAGTTTTTAAATCTTACAGTATCAACTTTGCTGTGTGACTGAGGCTTCTTTATACAGTCTATGACTCAAGGAAACTGTGCAGACACCGTAACATGAGCTATCTGATTTGCCAACAGTAGACATTTAGGTGCACATGATTTGCTGTCTGGGCCTGCCGAGTAGGCTGACATCTAACTTCAGACATATGCAATGGTTCAAAATGGGAACACTTATCTTCCCGGCGCTAAGGCTGCTGAATCAAACGCACCTACCCTTAACATCGAGAAACAAATGAAAAAAATACAAACGCAAGGCTTTATCGTTGTTTTTTTTACAGAAATGTTTGGAGATCGACTGGTCAACTGACCGGTTGGTGACCACTGGTCCTAAAGGGTAATTTGCATAATTTAGTGGGATTAAATTGTCCTGTGTATTTTCGTTAGTCATCATGTATCTTATTTATCTAACATAGCTATCACACCCTCACAGCATTCAGAGCCTATATTGAGCTCTTAAAAAATTTGAATTTCAATAGCTCCTTGGTCATGTGACCTAGTGACTTCAAACAAGGTTGATTTAGGTACATTTTTGTGAAGAGGTATGAGGGTTGTGATATGGGTCATTTAATAGTCAAATAATTTAAGGGATCAATACATTCGTATATTGCTTCCCCAGTATCTGCATGAACCATCAGGCCCCGTGTTTTTGGTTGACCCTGCTGGACAGAAAGAGAAGAAGGAATCATGAATAAATAAGCATGCCCCATTCAAAAAATGTAGAACCAGGAACAGATATAGCCCTTGGTTCACTCCAGACCTGACTGCCCTTGACCAGCACAAAAACATCCTGTGGCGTACTGCATTAGCATCAAATAGCCCCCGCGATATGCAACTTTTCAGAGAAGTTAGGAGTTAGCACCTCCTCCCAGCTGCCCACAGCACTGAGGCTAGGAAACACTGTCACCACCTTTAAATCTACGATTATCGAGAATTTCAGTAAAGCATTTTTCTAAGGCTGGGCTTGGTTTCCACCTGGCTACCCTTACCCCGGTCAACAGCTCTGCACCCCCCACAGCAACTTGCCCAAACCTCCCCCATTTCTCCTTCACCCAAATCCAGAAAGCTGATGTTCTGAAAGAGCTGCAAAATCTGGAACTCTACAAATCAGCTGGGCTAGACAATCTGGACCCTCTCTTTCTAAAATTATCTGCCCCTATTACTAGCCTGTTCAACCTCTCTTTCGTATCATCGGAGATCCCCAAAGATTGGAAAGCTGCCGCGGTCATCCCCCTCTTCAAAGGGGGAGACACTGTAGACCCAAACTGCTACAGACCTATATCTATCCCACCCTGTCTTTCTAAGGTCTTTGAAAGCCAAGTTAACAAACAGATTACCGACCATTTCGAATCCCACCGTACCTTCTCCACTATGCAATCTGGTTTCAGAGCTGGTCATGGTTGCACCTCAGCCATGCTCAAGGTCTTAAACGATATCATAATCGCCATTGACAAAAGACAATACTGTGCAGCCGTATCCATTGACCTGGCTTAGGCTTTCGACTCTGTCAATCACAGCATTCTTATCGGCAGACTGAACAGCCTTAGTTTCTCAAATGACTGTCTCGCCTAGTTCACCAACTACTTCTCAGATAGAGTTCAGTGTGTCAAATGGGAGGGCCTGTTGTCCGGACCTCTGTGGGGATGCCACAGGGTTCAATTCTCGGACCGACTCTCTTCTCAGTATACATCAATGATGTAGCTCTTGCGACTGGTGATTCTCTGATCCACCTCCACGCAAACGACACCATTCTGTATACTTCTGGCCCTTCTTTGGACACTGTGTTAACTTCTTGAGTGTAGGGGCAGGATTTTTGTTTTTGGCTAAAAAACTTACCCATTTGAAACTGCCTATTTCTCAGGCCCAGAAACTAGAATATGCATATAATTGTCAGATTAGGATAGAAAACACTCTAAAGTTTCCAAAACTGTCAAAATATTGTCTGTGAGTATAACAGAACTGATATTGCAGGCGAAAACCTGAGGAAAATCAAACCAGGAAGTGCTGTTTTTCCTGAAAGCTCTCTGTTCCATTGGATGCCTTGCCTCCATTTAAGGGATATCAACCAGCTTATTTTTCCTATGGCTTCCTCTAGGTGTCAACATTCTTCAGACATAGTTTCAGGCTTTTATTTAGAAAAATGAGCGAGAAAGATAACATCGCATCAGTGGATAGCTGGGTGTTCGCAGGGTTTTGCTTGTGCAACAGAGTGGGGCAGCCATTGTCTCTCCCTCTCCTATTTAAAAAGCGACAGTCCAGCTTGATATATTATCGATGATATATTTTTAAAAACAACCTGAGGATTGATTATAAAAAACAATTGGCATGTTTCTGTGGAAATTACAGATACTATTTGGAATTTTCGTCTGCGATGTCCTGACCGCTCGAGCCTGTGGATTTCTGAACATAACACGCCAAACAAATGGAGGTATTTTGGATATAAAAATAATCTTTATGGAACAAAAGGAACATTTATTGTGTAACTGGGAGCCTTGTGAGTGCAAACATCCGAAAATCATCAAAGGTAAGCGATTTAATCTATTGCTTTTCTGACTTTCGTGACCAATCTACTTGGCTGCTAGTGTTTGTAATATTTTGTCTACTGAGAGAGATGTTCTTACATAAACGCTTGTTATGCTTTCTCTGAAAAGCTGTATTGAAATCTGACACGCCAGGTGGATTAACAACAAGCTAAGCTGTGTTTTGCTATATTGCACTTGTGATTTCATGAAAATTAAATATTTTTAGTAATTTAATTTGAATTTGGTGTTGGTGTTGATGAAAATGATCCCGCTAAAGGGATGGGTGTGTCAAGATTAACTAACCTTCAAACGAGCTTCAACACCAAACAACATTCCTTCCGTGGCCTCCAACTTCTCTTAAATGCAAGTAAAACTAAGTGCTTGCTCTTCAACCGATCGCTGCCCACATCTGCCCACCCGCATAGCATCACTACTCTGGACGGTTCTGACTTAGAATATGTGGACAACTACAAATACCTAGGTGTCTGATTAGACTGTAAACTCACCATCAGAGCGTCAACTCACCATCAGTACGACCAAGAATATGTTTTTCGCGATGCGGATCCTGTGTTCTGCCTTACAACCAGTGCAACGGAGTGGATCCCATGCAGCGACCGAAAAAAACGACTCAGAAAAAGAGGGAAACGAAGCGGTCTTCTGGTCAGACTCCGGAGACGGGCACACCGTGCACCACTCCCTAGCATTCTTCTTGCCAATGTCCAGTCTCTTGACAACAAGGTTGATGAAATCCGAGCAAGGGTAGCATTCCAGAGGGACATCAGAGACTGTAACGTTCTCTGCTTCACGGAAACATGGCTCACTGGAGAGACGCTATCCGAAGCGGTGCAGCCAGCGGGTTTCTCCACGCATCGCGCCGACAGAAACAAACATCTTTCTGGTAAGAAGAGGGGCGGGGGCGTATGCCTTATGACTAACGTGACATGGTGTGATGAAAGAAACATACAGGAACTCAAATCCTTCTGTTCACCTGATTTAGAATTCCTCACAATCAAATGTAGACCGCATTATCTACCAAGAGAATTCTCTTCGATTATAATCACAGCCGTATATATCCCCCCAAGCAGACACATCGATGGCTCTGAACTAACTTTATTTAACTCTCTGCAAACTGGAAACGATTTATCCGGAGGCTGCATTCATTGTAGCTGGGGATTTTAACAAGGCTAATCTGAAAACAAGCATATCGATTGCGTATATCAGCATATCAGCATATCGATTGCGCAACCAGGGGTGGAAAGACCCTGGATCATTGTTACTCTAACTTCCGCGACGCATATAAGGCCCTGCCCCGCCCCCTTTCGGAAAAGCTGACCACGACTCCATTTTGTTGATCCCTGCCTACAGACAGAAACTAAAACAAGAAGCTCCCACGCTGAGGTCTGTCCAACGCTGGTCTGACCAAGCTGACTCCACACTCCAAGACTGCTTCCATCACGTGGACTGGGAGATGTTTCGTATTGCGTCAGACAACAACATTGACGAATACGCTGATTCGGTGTGCGAGTTCATTAGAACGTGCGTTGAAGATGTCGTTCCCATAGCAACGATTAAAACATTCCCTAACCAGAAACCGTGGATTGATGGCAGCATTCGTGTGAAACTGAAGGCGCGAACCACTGCTTTTAATCAGGGCAAGGTGTCTGGTAACATGACTGAATACAAACAGTGCAGCTATTCCCTCCGCAAGGCTATCAAACAAGCTAAGCGCCAGTACAGAGACAAAGTAGAATCTCAATTCAACGGCTCAGACACAAGAGGCATGTGGCAGGGTCTACAGTCAATCACGGACTACAGGAAGAAACCCAGCCCAGTCACGGACCAGGATGTCTTGCTCCCAGGCAGACTAAATAACTTTTTTGCCCGCTTTGAGGACAATACAGTGCCACTGACACGGCCTGCAACGGAAACATGCGGTCTCTCCTTCACTGCAGCCGAAGTGAGTAAGACATTTAAACGTGTTAACCCTCGCAAGGCTGCAGGCCCAGACGGCATCCCCAGCCGCGCCCTCAGAGCATGCGCAGACCAGCTGGCCGGTGTGTTTACGGACATATTCAATCAATCCCTATACCAGTCTGCTGTTCCCACATGCTTCAAGAGGGCCACCATTGTTCCTGTTCCCAAGAAAGCTAAGGTAACTGAGCTAAACGACTACCGCCCCGTAGCACTCACATCCGTCATCATGAAGTGCTTTGAGAGACTAGTCAAGGACCATATCACCTCCACCCTACCTGACACCCTAGACCCACTCCAATTTGCTTACCGCCCAAATAGGTCCACAGACGATGCAATCTCAACCACACTGCACACTGCCCTAACCCATCTGGACAAGAGGAATACCTATGTGAGAATGCTGTTCATCGACTACAGCTCGGCATTCAACACCATAGTACCCTCCAAGCTCGTCATCAAGCTCGAGACCCTGGGTCTCGACCCCGCCCTGTGCAACTGGGTACTGGACTTCCTGACGGGCCGCCCCCAGGTGGTGAGGGTAGGCAACAACATCTCCTCCCCGCTGATCCTCAACACTGGGGCCCCACAAGGGTGCGTTCTGAGCCCTCTCCTGTACTCCCTGTTCACCCACGACTGCGTGGCCACGCACGCCTCCAACTCAATCATCAAGTTTGCGGACGACACAACAGTGGTAGGCTTGATTACCAACAACGACGAGACGGCCTACAGGGAGGAGGTGAGGGCCCTCGGAGTGTGGTGTCAGGAAAATAACCTCACACTCAACGTCAACAAAACTAAGGAGATGATTGTGGACTTTAGGAAACAGCAGAGGGAACACCTCCCCATCCACATCGATGGAACAGTAGTGGAGAGGGTAGCAAGTTTTAAGTTCCTCGGCATACACATCACAGACAAACTGAATTGGTCCACTCACACAGACAGCATCGTGAGGAAGGCGCAGCAGCGCCTCTTCAACCTCAGGAGGCTGAAGAAATTCGGCTTGTCACCAAAAGCACTCACAAACTTCTACAGATGCACAATCGAGAGCATCCTGGCGGGCTGTATCACCGCCTGGTATGGCAACTGCACCGCCCTCAACCGTAAGGCTCTCCAGAGGGTAGTGAGGTCTCCGCACCATCACCGGGGGCAAACTACCTGCCCTCCAGGACATCTACACCACCCGATGCTACAGGAAGGCCATAAAGATCATCAAGGACATCAACCACCCGAGCCACTGCCTGTTCACCCCGCTGTCATCCAGAAGGCGAGGTCAGTACAGGTGCATCAAAGCTGGGACCGAGAGACTGAAAAACAGCTTCTATCTCAAGGCCATCAGACTGTTAAACAGCCACCACTAACATTGAGTGGCTACTGCCAACACACTGTCAATGACACTGACTCTACTCCAGCCACTTTAATCATGGGAATTGATGGGAAATGATGTAAATATATCACTAGCCACTTTAAACAATGCTACCTTATATAATGTTACTTACCCTACATTATTCATCTCATATGCATACGTAGATACTGTACTCTATATCATCGACTGCATCCTTATGTAATACATGTATCACTAGCCACTTTAACTATGCCACTTGGTTTACATACTCATCTCATATGTATATACTGTACTCGATATCATCTACTGTATCTTGCCTATGCTGCTCTGTACCATCACTCATTCATATATCCTTATGTACATATTCTTTATCCCCTTACACTGTGTATAAGACAGTAGTTTTTTGGAATTGTTAGTTAGATTACTTGTTCGTTATTACTGCATTGTCGGAACTAGAAGCACAAGCATTTCGCTACACTCGCATTAACATCTGCTAACCATGTGTATGTGACAAATAAAATTTGATTTGATTTGACTCTCCTTCCAGACTCATATTAAGCATCTCCAATCCAAAATTAAATCTAGAATCGGATTCCTACTTCGCAACAAAGCATCCTTCACTCATGCTGCCAAAAAAAACCTCGTAAAACTGACGATCCTGGACTTCGGCGATGTAATTTACAAAATAGCCTCCAACACTCTACTCAGCAAATTGGATACAGTCTATCACAGTGCCATCCGTTTCGTCAACAAAGCCCTATATACTACCCACCACTGCGACCTGTATGCTCTCGTCGCCAAACCCACTGGCTCCAGGTCATCTATAAGTCCTTGCTAGGTAAAGCCCCGCCTTATCTCAGCTCACTGGTCACCATAGCAGCACCCACTAGTAGCACGCACTCCAGCAGGGGTATATTTCACTGGTCACCCCCAAAGCCAATTCCTTCTTTTGCAGCCTTTCCTTCCAGTTCTCTGCTGCCAATGACTGGAACGAATTGCAAAAATCACTGAATCTTTAAGCATCAGCTGTCAGAGCAGCTTACAGATCATTGCACCTGTACGTAGCCCATCTGTAAGTAGCACATCCAACTACCTCACCCCCATATTGTTATTTATTTTATTAAAAAAAAAAGAATTGCCCCTTTGCACCACAGTATCTCCACTTGCACATTCATCTTCTGCACATATATCATTCCAGTGTTTAATTGCTATATTGTAATTTCTTTGTCACTATGGCCTATTTATTCCCTAATCTTACTACATTTGCACACACTGTATATAGATTTTGTATTTTGTTATTGACTGTACATTTGTTTATTCCATGTGTAACTCTGTTTTGTTGTTTGTGTCACACTGCTTTGCTTTATCTTGGCCAGGTCACAGTTGTAAATGAGAACTTGTTCTCAACTGGCCTACCTGGTTGAATAAAGGTGAAATAAAAAAATATTGTATGTGGGAATGTCTTATGTTCGTCCTACATTTAGTGTTGGTACATGGAATATTCCTCAACTGCATATATCATAAATTGCTATTGCAAATAGAAGTATTATGTTCAACAACTGTCATTTTCAGATATTATTTTGACAAACTGTGGTGGTTAATTTCTGTATTACCAAATGAGGAGAGAGACAAACTTCACACACGAGTCAGAGTTATACATAAATGTAACGGTTTTCTGTAGGTGAAGTAGAGGCGGACCAAAATGCAGCGTGATTGTTATTCATGATTTTTAATGAAGAAAACTATACATGAATAAACTAACAAAAACAATAAATGTGAGAAAACCTAAACAGCCTATCTGGTGACAACAAACACAAAGACAGAAACAATCACCCACGAAACACTCAAAGAATATGGCTGCCTAAATATGGTTCCCAATCAGAGACAACGATAAACACCTGCTTCTGATTGAGAACCACGCCAGACAGCCATAGACTATGCTAGATACCCCCACTATGCCACAAACCCGATACCTAACAAAACCCCAAGACAAAACACACCACAATAAACCCATGTCACACCCTGGCCTGACCAAAATAATAAAGAAAACACAAAATACTAAGACCAGGGCGTGACAATAAACTACATCTTTAATAATAAGAGCTTTGCATTAGAAATTACTTTCAATTTCAATTCAATTCAATTTCAATATCTAATGAACCACTGAGAGTGACAACACAAAAGTACAAAGATCTTTTATAGCCAAGATACACACCTCTCAACCTACATGACGAACAACAGATTAATAGAATGGTCACAAGGTTAAGATTTGTATGAAAGATACCTATAATACATAGCAGACAGTATCTGCTGTGTCAACAGTTTTCATTGTATAGACCAGTGTCTGGCCCTCTGACTCCAAACTGGAACCGTCTCACCCTGGTACGGTATAGCACAAAAACATTACCTCGTTATCTGGAATGCTCTTTAGGTTTTATCACCCAAAGACATCGTAAATCTCCTCTGTCAGTGTTATCTCATAGAGGCTCTCCTCAGTAGAACACACACACAATAGTTAACAGAACACTCTATTCTGTCGAATAAAACAACCATTATAATGCAATACAAGCATTATAACATAATCTTGCAATTTCCACGACAAAACTCACTTTGGTGCTTACAATTCATTCTCTATTGTCATAGATTTGGTGGGCACTGTCATCTGTGATCTTTGTGATATGACTTTCTTTAAGCACGTACTGATGAAACTGTCACTTAATATTTTTTTCTAAAAGTCTACAAACGGTCTACAGTTGTGGCCAAAAGTTTTGAGAATGACACAAATATTAATTTCCACAACGTTTGCTGCTTCAGTGTCTTTAGATTTTTTGTCAGATGTTACTATGGAATACTGAAGTATAATTTCAAGCATTTCATAAGTTTCAAAGGCTTTTATTGACAATTACATGAAGTTGATGCAAAGAGTCAATATTTGCAGTGTTGACCCTTCTTTTTCAAGACCTCTGCAATCCGCCCTGGCATGCTGTCAATTAACTTCTGGGCCTCATCCTGACTGATGGCAGCCCATTCTTGCATAATCAATGCTTGGAGTTTGTCAGAATTTGTGGGTTTTTGTTTGTCCACCAGCCTCTTGAGGATTGACCACAAATTCTCAATGGGACTAAGATCTGTGGAGTTTCCTGGCCATGGACCCAAAATATCGATGTTTTGTTCCCCGAGCCACTTAGTTATCAGTTTTGCCTTATAGAAAGGTGCTCCATCATGCTAGAAAAGGCATTGTTCATCACCAAACTGTTCCTGGATGGTTGGGAGAAGTTGCCCTCGGAGGATGTGTTGGTACCATTCTTTATTCATGGCTGTGTTCTTAGGCAAAATTGTGAGTGAGCCCAACCCCACACATGAATGGTCTCAGGATGCTTTACTGTTGGCATGACACAGGACTGATGGTAGCACTCACCTTGTCTTCTCCGGACAAGCTTTTTTTTCCTGGAGAGAAGTGGCTTCTTTGCTGCCCTTCTTGACACCAGGCCATCCACCAAATGTCTTTGCCTCACTGTGCGTGCAGATGCACTCACACCTGCCTGCTGCCATTCCTGAGCAAGCTCTGTACTGGTGGTGCCCTGATCCCACAGCTGAATCAACTTTAGGAGACGGTCCTGGTGCTTGCTGGACTTTCTTGGGTGCCCTGAAGCCTTCTTCACAACAATTGAAACGCTCTCTTTGTAGTTCTTGATGATCCGATAAATGGTTGATTTAGGTGAAATCTTACTGGAAGCAATATCCTTGCCTGTGAAGCCCTTTTTGTGCAAAGCAATGATGATGGCACGTGTTTCCTTGCAGGTAACCATGATTGACAGAGGAAGAACAATGATTTCAAGCACCACCATCCTTTTGAAGCTTCCAGTCTGTTATTCGAACTCAATCAGCATGACAGTGATCTCCAGCCTTGTCCTCATCAACACTCACACCTGTGTTAACGAGAGAATCACTGACATGATGTCAGCTGGTCCTTTTGTGGCAGGGCTGAAATGCAGTGGAAATGTTTTTTTGAGATTCAGGTAATTTGCATGGCAAAGAGGGACTTTGCAATGAATTGCAATTCATCTGATCACTCTTCATAACATACTGGAGTATATGCAAATTGCCATCATACAAACGGAGGCAGCAGACTTTGTGAAAATTAATATTTGTGTCATTCTCAAAACTTTTGGCCACGACTGTACATTTATTCACTCTGTGATAGGGTTGGATCCTATATGCTACTTTTATTGTCCTGTAAATGGTTCAGTGCCTATAATTCAGGCTGTATGTGGAATGGGGCATAAAGGAAATTAACTCTACTAATAAATTACTACTAGATTATAGTGATAAGGAATACAGCATACAAATTTGGCTTGTGTATTCATTTGCCTATAACTAATCATAATTCCATTACTTTTACATAAAAAAGAGAATACTTCAAAATGGGAAGATCCTGCCATGGAAAAGACGACTGGGTGGACATAAAGTGTAAAGGAGGGGAAATAACTCCCACCATGCAGCAGGACACCTTCAGCTGTGGGGTCTTTGTAATGCAGGTTTGATAGATATATTTTCAATAATGAATGGTTAGCTGTTATGTGACAATTAGGTAAAAAACTATTTTTTATTTTTTGGTGTAGATAGCCAAGGAAGTTGCGCAGAACTTCCCCAACATCCCATCCCATCCCCTGTGCCTAGGAATGAAGACAACAGAGTTCAACAGAGTAAAGAACAGAAACTGGAAGTGCAGTCTTTGTTGTTGAAAATGTATATTAAAACCCATCCACAATGAAGAGGCTCTGAAATGTACATCAACCAGGGATAAAGAGAAAGTTAACACAGTGAAATGTTTCATACTTAATTGAACTTAAGTGTCTGTTGCCATGTTGGAAAAGATTAAAGGTCTACAATTTGGTTAATTTGTCAATATTATATTTTTATTAATTGATTTATTGGTCACCGTTACTGTGGTTACATGTTCAGTATACTGTATGTATTGTCCAGCAAACCCACTGCAGCCTACCTCACCAGCTCACTCTCCATCCCTGTTCAGTATATATATTGTCCAGCCTACCTCACCAGCTCATTCTCCATCCCTGTTCAGTATATATATTGTCCAGCCTACCTCACCAGCTCATTCACCATCCATGTTCAGTATATGTATTGTCCAGCCTACCTCACCAGCTCATTCTCCATCCCTACTTTGGACCATTAATAACATGACTCTCGTACTTTGCCCTTTTCCTTTATGGTTGATATAACGACGAAAGGAGATGTTATCTGTCTCTCTCCTATTGTGTACCACTGTTAAATACTGTGGAAAAATAAAATAAACTGGGAAAATAAGTACTTAGAACTACCAATTATTGTAGATAAATATTAAAGAAAAGGGTAAACACAACACTGGACTGAACCCCCTAATTTTCAAACTAATAATAATGTACAACAGTGTAGAAGATACATGACTAGAGGTTATGCAATATGGGTGTATATCCACTGCATGCTTCTTAGGTGTGTAATTGACATGACCAAGGAGCAATTGCAAATTTGAAACTATGTACACAAACAAGAGTGGGCAATATCCATCGAATATCCAACCTGAAACTGACTTTACCTCGGTCGGTTTGTGGTACATGGCCAATGGGGCTAGGGGCTGTTCACTATGACGTAACGCGGAGTGCCTGGATACAGCCCTTAGCGGTGGTATTTTGACCATGTACCACAAACCGGAGGTGCCATATTGCCATACAGTACCAGTCAAATGTTTTGACACACCTACTCAGTCAAGGGATTTTCTTTATTTTCAGAAGGAAGGCAGTGCTGGCAGCAGCGAAAACCATCTGGATGCAGACAAGGGTCTTTGCAGAGGAGCCTGATGGCGTGGTAACTTTCACTTTCGTTTTGAGCAGGTTTTAGCATATATTTATCAGTGACTAATTCATTAAAATACTTTATGACCAACATTGAGTCAGTTCCGTGATCCGGCCACCCAGACCGAAATTAAAGTGTAATTTCCCGCGTGGGTGGTTACACAGAATTTGAAACGATCTTCCCCATTTGCGCTTTCCATTTCGTAATTCGCGAAACTTCAATTCGTCATTATAATCATCTAATTTCTCAGTCTTCATGCAACAGATCTCGCTGTGTCCTACTCTAAAAGGTATTCATAGTTTTCATTTGCGATATAACCGACGTATGTTGTTAATTTTCTCTGAAATATTCGTGTTTTATTAACCTTTGAATAATTCATTTCTGGTTGGTTTCATGCCTCGTCTAACTTTCATTTTCTACCGTTCGCATTATCATGTATGTGCTGCCTGTATATTTTCACCTATTGGCCACATGCAGGTTCAATAATAGTAAAATATGCCTACGATAATAACTAAGGCACTAGTCTATTGAGCACAGCGTGAGACTGGGAACGACATAACTATGCACGTAAGCAGTAGTATACATATTTGCCAATTCAAGTTGCTTTTAATTTCAAATGGGCCATAGATCTATGATGCAAATACCCATTTAGAAATAATGAAGTTTACATAATTTTCTATCCATAAAATCAATCCCTGTTTTCCCTTTCAGAGACTCCTGATGAGTTCTATGGCTAATGGAGAGTTATATCAGATGATCAACAGGATATGTGAGGACCTGAGCTCAGGTGAGTGCAGGAGGCTCCTGTACCTGTGTGGATCCCTTGACACTGACAGGTGTGGTTCTGATCATGTGAGAGAGGTGTTAAATTCCTGGCTGAGCAGAGGACAGGTGGATCAGCTGTACCTGGTGGAACTTCTGTTCAGACTGAGACGCTTTGATCTCCTGAAGAAAGAGTTTCACATCAGTAAACAGGAAGTGGATGGGATTCTGGGACAGAACCAAGCTTTGTCAGAGTACAGGTGAGATTTATTCCTTAGGTTTGAATTATGCTATTGTCTTTTCCAGGATAACAACACACACCAATAGACCAAACATTCTTTACAGTCTCATTCATTGCGGTCTTCATTAGTAAATATATTACATGGAGTTCTGTCTATGAAGCTGTTCTGTTTCCTGGTTACAGAGTGTTGATGTCTGATGTGAGCGAAGACATGGGGACAGAAGACCTGGAATCGCTCAAATTTCTGCTGAGTGGTTCTTTATCCAGAGAGAGGCTGACCAGAGTTAAGGTAAAGTCTTCGTTCAGACATTTTACATTTTATTTCATTACTGACAAGCCTGATCTGATTATGTCATGAAATATTTCTGCATTGTGGGTGGGGGATTCCTGCAATGCAAATACCACTAGGTATGCTGTAATGTACTGTGTATTTCTGTGAGAACATTCTTCTTCTGCAATGTAAATACCACTAGGTATGCTGTAATGTACTGTGTATTTCTGTGAGAACATTCCTCTTCTTCTGTGGTATGTTTCCTGAGGATCTAGTTGTTATGGAATGTTTTTTATTTTATTTTAATAGATTTTCTTTTACAATGTAGTACAAAACACAAACCGAGCTGCCAGACAAGTATTGCTTTAAGTAAGACATGACAACAATAGGGTATTGCTTATGTACTGTAAGACATGACAACAATCAAATCAAATTGTATTTGTCACATGCGCCGAATACAACAGCTAGACCTTACTTGCAAGCCCTTAACCAACAATGCAGTTTTAAGAAAAACACCTAAAAAAAGGAGAAATAAAAGTCACAAATAATTAAAGACCAGCAGTAAAATAACAATGTGGAGGCTATATACAGGGTATTACAGTACAGAGTCAATGTGGAGGCTATATACAGGGGGTACCTGTACAGAGTCAATGTGGAGGCTATATACAGGGTATTACGGTACAGAGTCAATGTGGAGGCTATATACAGGGGGTACCTGTACAGAGTCAATGTGGAGGCTATATACAGGGTATTACGGTACAGAGTCAATGTGGAGGCTATATACAGGGTATTACGGTACAGAGTCAATGTGGAGGCTGTATACAGGGTATTACGGTACAGAGTCAATGTGGAGGCTATATCCAGGGGGTACCGGTACAGAGTCAATGTGGACAATGTGGCTATATACAGGGGATACCGGTACAGAGTCAATGTGGAGGCTATATACAGGTGTTACAGTACAGAGTCAATGTGGAGGCTATATACAGGGTATTACGGTACAGAGTCAATGTGGAGGCTGTATACAGGGTATTACGGTACAGAGTCAATGTGGAGGCTATATCCAGGGGTACCGGTACAGAGTCAATGTGGTCAATGTGGCTATATACAGGGGATACCGGTACAGAGTCAATGTGGAGGCTATATACAGGTGTTACAGTACAGAGTCAATGTGGAGGCTATATACAGGGGGTACCGGTACAGAGTCAATGTGGAGACTATATACAGGGGGTACCAGTACAGAGTTAATGTGGAGACTATATACAGGGGGTACCGGTACATAGTCAATGTGTACCGGTGGGGCGGCAGCGTAGCCTAGTGGTTAGAGCGTTGGACTAGTAAAATCAAATCAAATCAAATCAAATTTTATTTGTCACATACACTTGGTTAGCAGATGTTAATGCGAGTGTAGCGAAATGCTTGTGCTTCTAGTTCCGACAATGCAGTAATAACGAGCAAGTAATCTAACTAACAATTCCAAAAAAAACTACTGTCTTATACACAGTGTAAGGGGATAAAGAATATGTACATAAGGATATATGAATGAGTGATGGTACAGAGCAGCATAGGCAAGATACAGTAGATGATATCGAGTACAGTATATACATATGAGATAAGTATGTAAACCAAGTGGCATAGTTAAAGTGGCTAGTGATACATGTATTACATAAGGATGCAGTCGATGATATAGAGTACAGTATCAACGTATGCATATGAGATGAACAATGTAGGGTAAGTAACATTATATAAGGTAGCATTGTTTAAAGTGGCTAGTGATATATTTACATCATTCCCATCAATTCCCATGATTAAAGTGGCTGGAGTAGAGTCAGTGTCATTGACAGTGTGTTGGCAGTAGCCACTCAATGTTAGTGGTGGCTGTTTAACAGTCTGATGGCCTTGAGATAGAAGCTGTTTTTCAGTCTCTCGGTCCCAGCTTTGATGCACCTGTACTGACCTCGCCTTCTGGATGACAGCGGGGTGAACAGGCAGTGGCTCGGGTGGTTGATGTCCTTGATGATCTTTATGGCCTTCCTGTAGCATCGGGTGGTGTAGGTGTCCTGGAGGGCAGGTAGTTTGCCCCCGGTGATGCGTTGTGCAGACCTCACTACCCTCTGGAGAGCCTTACGGTTGAGGGCGGTGCAGTTGCCACACCAGGCGGTGATACAGCCCGCCAGGATGCTCTCGATTGTGCATCTGTAGAAGTTTGTGAGTGCTTTTGGTGACAAGCCAAATTTCTTCAGCCTCCTGAGGTTGAAGAGGCGCTGCTGCGCCTTCCTCACGATGCTGTCTGTGTGAGTGGACCAATTCAGTTTGTCTGTGATGTGTATGCCGAGGAACTTAAAACTTGCTACCCTCTCCACTACTGTTCCATCGATGTGGATGGGGGTGTTCCCTCTGCTGTTTCCTGAAGTCCACAATCATCTCCTTAGTTTTGTTGACGTTGAGTGTGAGGTTATTTTCCTGACACCACACTCCGAGGGCCCTCACCTCCTCCCTGTAGGCCGTCTCGTCGTTGTTGGTAATCAAGCCTACCACTGTTGTGTCGTCCGCAAACTTGATGATTGAGTTGGAGGCGTGCGTGGCCACGCAGTCGTGGGTGAACAGGGAGTACAGGAGAGGGCTCAGAACGCACCCTTGTGGGGCCCCAGTGTTGAGGATCAGCGGGGAGGAGATGTTGTTGCCTACCCTCACCACCTGGGGGCGGCCCGTCAGGAAGTCCAGTACCCAGTTGCACAGGGCGGGGTCGAGACCCAGGGTCTCGAGCTTGATGACGAGCTTGGAGGGTACTATGGTGTTGAATGCCGAGCTGTAGTCGATGAACAGCATTCTCACATAGGTATTCCTCTTGTCCAGATGGGTTAGGGCAGTGTGCAGTGTGGTTGAGATTGCATCGTCTGTGGACCTATTTGGGCGGTAAGCAAATTGGAGTGGGTTAAGGGTGTCAGGTAGGGTGGAGGTGATATGGTCCTTGACTAGTCTCTCAAAGCACTTCATGATGACGGATGTGAGTGCTACGGGGCGGTAGTCGTTTAGCTCAGTTACCTTAGCTTTCTTGGGAACAGGAACAATGGTGGCCCTCTTGAAGCATGTGGGAACAGCAGACTGGTATAGGGATTGATTGAATATGTCCGTAAACACACCGGCCAGCTGGTCTGCGCATGCTCTGAGGGCGCGGCTGGGGATGCCGTCTGGGCCTGCAGCCTTGCGAGGGTTAACACGTTTAAATGTCTTACTCACTTCGGCTGCAGTGAAGGAGAGACCGCATGTTTCCGTTGCAGGCCGTGTCAGAGGCACTGTATTGTCCTCAAAGCGGGCAAAAAGTTATTTAGTCTGCCTGGGAGCAAGACATCCTGGTCCGTGACTGGGCTGGGTTTCTTCCTGTAGTCCGTGATTGACTGTAGACCCTGCCACATACCTCTTGTGTCTGAGCCGTTGAATTGAGATTCTACTTTGTCTCTGTACTGGCGCTTAGCTTGTTTGATAGCCTTGCGGAGGGAATAGCTGCACTGTTTGTATTCAGTCATGTTACCAGACACCTTGCCCTGATTAAAAGCAGTGGTTCGTGCCTTCAGTTTCACACGAATGCTGCCATCAATCCACGGTTTCTGGTTAGGGAATGTTTTAATCGTTGCTATGGGAACGACATCTTCAACGCACGTTCTAATGAACTCGCACACCGTATCAGTATTCGTCAATGTTGTTGTCTGACGCAATACGAAACATCTCCCAGTCCACGTGATGGAAGCAGTCTTGGAGTGTGGAGTCAGCTTGGTCGGACCAGCGTTGGACAGACCTCAGCGTGGGAGCTTCTGGTTTTAGTTTCTGTCTGTAGGCAGGGATCAACAAAATGGAGTCGTGGTCAGCTTTTCCGAAAGGGGGGCGGGGCAGGGCCTTATATGCGTCGCGGAAGTTAGAGTAACAATGATCCAGGGTCTTTCCACCCCTGGTTGCGCAATCGATATGCTGATAAAATTTAGGGAGTCTTGTTTTCAGATTAGCCTTGTTAAAATCCCCAGCTACAATGAATGCAGCCTCCGGATAAATCGTTTCCAGTTTGCAGAGAGTTAAATAAAGTTCGTTCAGAGCCATCGATGTGTCTGCTTGGGGGGATATATACGGCTGTGATTATAATCGAAGAGAATTCTCTTGGTAGATAATGCGGTCTACATTTGATTGTGAGGAATTCTAAATCAGGTGAACAGAAGGATTTGAGTTCCTGTATGTTTCTTTCATCACACCATGTCACGTTGGCCATAAGGCATACGCCCCCGCCCGTCTTCTTACCAGAAAGATGTTTGTTTCTGTCGGCGCGGAGAAACCCGCTGGCTGCACCGCTTCGGATTGCGTCTCTCCAGTTAGCCATGTTTCCGTGAAGCAGAGAACGTTACAGTCTCTGATGTCCCTCTGGAATGCTACCCTTGCTCGGATTTCATCAACCTTGTTGTCAAGAGACTGGACATTGGCAAGAAGAATGCTAGGGAGTGGTGCACGATGTGCCCGTCTCCGGAGTCTGACCAGAAGACCCCTTCGTTTCCCTCTTTTTCTGAGTCGTTTTTTTTTTTTTTGGTCGCTGCATGTGATCCACTCCGTTACACTGGTTGTAAGGCAGAACACAGGATCCGCATCGCGAAAAACATATTCTTGGTCGTACTGATGGTGAGTTGACGCTGATCTTATATTCAGTAGTTCTTCTCGGCTGTATGTAAAGAAACCTAAGATGACCTGGGGTACTAGTGTAAGAAATAACACGTAAAAAAACAAAAAACTGCATAGTTTCCTAGGAACGCGAAGCGAGGCGGCCATCTCTGTCGGCGCCGGAAGTACACCGGAAGTAACCGGAAGGTTGCAAGTTCAAACCCCCGAGCTGACAAGGTACAAAATCTGTCGTTCTGCCCCTGAACAGGCAGTTAGCCCACTGTTCCTAGGCTGTCATTGAAAATAAGAATTTGTTCTTAACTGACTTGCCTAGTTAAATAAAGGTAAAAAAACAATAAAAAAAATGTGGAGACTATATACAGGGGGTACCGGTACAGAGTCAATGTGGAGGCTATATACAGGGGGTACTGGTACAGAATCAATGTTGAGGCTATATACAGGGGGTACCGGTACAGAGTTAATGTGGAGGCTATATATAGGGGGTACCGGTATAGAGTTAATGTGCGGGGGCACCGGTTAGTCGAGGTAATTGAGGTAATATGTACATCTATGTAGAGTTATTAAAGTGACTATGCATAGATAATAACAGAGAGTAGCAGCAGCATAAAAGAGTGGGGGCAATGCAAGTAGTCTGGGTAGTCATTTGATTAGATGTTCAGGAGTCTTATGGCTTCGGGGTAGAAGCTGTTTAGAAGCCTCTTGGACCTAGACTTGGCGCTCCAGTACCGCTTGCCGGCATGGGTGGCTGGAGACTTTGACAATTTTTAGGGCCTTCCTCTGACACCGCCTGGTATAGAGGTCCTGGATGGCAGGAAGCTTGGCCCCAGTGATGTATTGGGCCGTTCACACTACCCTCTGTAGTGCCTTGCGGTCGGAGGCCGAGCAGTTTCCATACCAGGCAGTGATACAACCAGTCAGGATGCTCTCGATGGTGCAGCTGTAGAACCTTTTGAGGATCTGAGGACCCATGCCAAATCTTTTCAGTCTCCTGAGGGGGAATAGGTTTTGTCTTGCTCTCTTCATGACTGTCTTGGTGTGTTTGGACCATGATAGTTTGTTGGTGATATGGACGCCAAGGAACTTGAAGCTCTCAACCTGCTCCACTACAGCCCCGTCAATGAGAATTGGGGCGTGCTCTGTCCTCCTTTTCTTGTAGTCCATAATCATCTCTTTTGTCATGATCATGTTGAGGGATTGGGTATAGGGTAAGACATAACAACAACAACAGGACAACAATATGACAGTTACAACAACAAGTGGTGTTCATAATCAGTGTATGTCCAGAAGATCCAGAAACAGATGTTCTGGAATGTTTTTGAACCATTTCATATCCTTTCTCTGTGTGACAGAGTTTCCTGGATGTCATAGTTGAACTGGAGAAGCTGGACAGAGTGTCTTCTGAGAGGGTGGAGCTGATAGAAAAATGTCTGAGGGACATCAGCAGGGTTGACCTGGCCAGGAAGGTCAAAGGGTACCGGAACCTGACATCAGGTAAGAATTAGGAAAAGGCCCACCTTGGCATTCTGGAGGACTTCTGGATATCTGGGGCCATATCAAGATTAGATTAGGATCCAGGATCTCCATATACTCATTGTGATCTAAGTGGCTAAATGGATTCTTCAGTGCATTCGGAAAGTATTCAGACCCCTTGACTTTTTCCACATTTTGTTACCTTACAACCTTGTTCTAAAATGGATTTTCTGTAGCATTGAAGGTCCCCAAGAACACAGTGGCCTCCATCATTCTTAAGTGGAAGAAGTTTGGAGCCACCAAACTGGGCAATCGGGGGAGAAGTGCCTTGGTCAGGGAGGTGACCAAGAACCAGACTGACAGAGCTCCAGAGTTCCTCTGTGGAGATGGGAGAACCTTCCAAAAGGACAACCATCTCTGCAGCACTCCACCAATCATGCCTTTATTGTAGAGTGACCAGAAAGAAGCCACTCCTCAGTAAAAGGCATGACAGCCCACTTGGAGTTTACCAAAAGGCACGTAAAGGACTCTTAGTCCATGAGAAACAAGATTCTCCGGTCTGATGAAACTAAGATTGAATTCTTTGGCCTGTATGCCAAGCGTCACGTCTGCACCATCCCTATGGTGAAGCATGGTGGTGGCAGCATCATGCTGTGAGGATGTTTTTTCACGGCAGGGACTGGGAGACTAGTCAGGATCGGGGGAAAGGTGAACAGAGCAAAGTACAGAGAGATCCTTAATGAAAACCAACGTTCTAGCCATTGCTGATCCTCTTTTAGTTTTCCTTTGGTTTTGTCTTGTCTTGTATCACACCTGGTTCCAATCCCCCTCATGTCCTTGTCGGTGATTGTTTGTTTGTAAGCTATGTGCAAGATATGTTCTGGTGTGCGACGGGTTTTGCATCCACTTGTATTATTTTGTATCTTTTGGTTTTCAGAGTTTTTGAGCACTTATTAAACTGCTCCGTTTATACCAAGTTCGCTCCTGCGCCTGACTTCCTTCCACCAGCACGCACCCATTACAGAATCACTGACCGACTATGGAGTCAGCAGGAGCAGGTACACCGGTTATAGGGGTGGAGGAACGCGTCCGGGAGCACACAGGAATGCGTCACAATCCTGGCACCGCCATGGGACAGGAGTGGCTTCGGGACAAGTCTCTGAATGTCCTTGAGTGGCCCAGCCAGAGCCTGGACTTGAACCCGATCGAACATCTCTGGAGAGACCTGAAAATAGCTGTGCAGTGATGCTCCACATCCAACCTGACAGAGCTTGAGTGAATCTGCAGAGAAGAATAGGAGAAACTCCCCAAATACATCTTAATACTCTTATGTAAAAGTCATATTTCAGTTTTAGTTTTTTTATACATTTTCAAATATTCCTAAAAACCTGTTTTTGTTTTGTCATTATGGGGTATTGTGTGTAGATTGATGAGGACAAAAAACAATTTAATCCATTTTTAGAATAAGGCTGTTATGTAACAAAATGTGGAAAAAGTCAACGGGTCTGAATACTTTCTGAATGCACTGTAAAATCAGAACTCCTACTCTCACTCTTGATACTAATATGGCCCTTGTTCTCAATCTGAACCACCTCTGTTACATCCCGTTTGGAAATACTTCTTCCTGTGCAACTTGTTGTAGTTGGAACACCACAACATAGACCAGTGGTGATGACTCACCAGGCCCAGCAGCAGTGGATCAGGACTCCAGTGAGTCACTACTACACTACCTCCTCTTGAAACAGGGACACCTTCCCTCGCCTCTACTACAGCTTTCTATAAAGGATGTTTCCTCTAACAGTGATTTCTGTCCCTCAGTCCAACCCCATGCCCACTGCCTCCCCTGTATCATGCCATTCAAGACAAGAGCAGTCCACACAGAACAGTAAGTTACTTTCATTCCTCAGGAGAGGTTTCTTTAAAATACCAACTGTTTATCATGATTAGTGTTCATTAAAAAAGTATATCCTCTGTAGAAAGCAGCTGTTATTCTGTCATTTTAGCTCCAGAGAACGAAAACATTGCAGAGCCTGAAAGAAAAAGGCTGTTCTACCAGGTAATATACATAGTGTTCTACCAGGTAATATACATAGTGTTCTACCAGGTAATATACATAGTGTTCTACCTGGTAATATACATAGTGTTCTACCAGGTAATATACATAGTGTTCTACCAGGTAATATACATAGTGTTCTACCAGGTAATATGCATAGTGTTCTATGAAGTAATATAAAGGTAATATACATAGTGTTCTATCAGGTAATATGCATAGTGTTCTGTCAGGTAATATAAAGATAATATACATAGTGTTCTATCAGGTAATATGCATAGTGTTCTATCAGGTAATATACATATTGTTCTACCAGGTAATATAAAGGAAATATACATAGTGTTCTAACAGGTAATATACATAGTGTTCTATCAGGTAATATACATATTGTTCTACCAGGTAATATACAGGTAATATGCATAGTGTTCTAACAGGTAATATACATAGTGTTCTATCAGGTAATATACATAGTGTTCTACCAGGTAATATACATAGTGTTCTATCAGGTAATATAAAGTTAATATGCATAGTGTTCTACCAGGTAATATACATAGTGTTCTACCAGGTAATATACATAGTGTTCTATCAGGTAATATACATAGTGTTCTACCAGGTAATATACATAGTGTTCTACCAGGTAATATACATAGTGTTCTACCAGGTAATATAAAGGTAATATGCATTGTGTTCTATCAGGTTTTATAAAGGTAATATACATAGTGTTCTAACAGGTAATATACATAGTGTTCTATCAAGTAATAAACATAGTGTTCTATCAGGTAATATAAAGGTAATATACATAGTGTTCTATCAGGTAATATACATAGTGTTCTACCAGGTAATATACATAGTATTCTATCAGATAATATAAAGGTAATATACATAGTGTTCTATCAGGTAATATTAAGGTAATATACATAGTGTTCTATCAGGTAATATACATAGTGTTCTATCAGGTAATATACATAGTGTTCTATCAGGTAATATGAAGGTAATATGCATAGTGTTCTATCAGGTAATATAAAGGTAATATACATAGTGTTCTATCAGGTAATATACATAGTGTTCTATCAGGTAATATGAAGGTAATATGCATAGTGTTCTATCAGGTAATATAAAGGTAATATACATAGTGTTCTATCAGGTAATATACATAGTGTTCTACCAGGTAATATACCAGTGAATATATATTCGTCCCTTTCGGGATGAAGACCTTACGTGCGTGGTACATTTACAATAATGTGCCTGCCCCTCTGTTCTGTAGAGCCCAGTGGATGTTTACAGGCTCCAGTCAGACCCACGGGGTGAATGTCTCATCATAGACTGTGTTGGCAGTGATGGAGGTGAGAGTCCACATGCTGAGTCTACTGTAGAGACAGATAACACATACTGAGTCTACTTTAGAGACTGATAACACATACTGAGTCTACTGAGTCTACTGTAGAGAAAGATAACACATACTGAGTCTACTGTAGAGACAGATAACACATACTGAGTCTACTGTAGAGACTAATAACACATGCTGAGTCTACTGAGTCTACTGTAGAGACAGATAACACATACTGAGTCTACTGTAGAGACCGATAACACATGCTGAGTCTACTGTAGAGACAGATAACACATACTGAGTCTACTGTAGAGACAGATAACACATACTGAGTCTACTGTAGAGACAGATAACACATACTGAGTCTACTGTAGAGACAGATAACATACTGAGTCTACTGTGGAGACAGATAACACATACTGAGTCTACTGAGTCTACTGTACAGACAGAAAACACATACTGAGTCTACTGTAGAGACAGATAACACATACTGAGTCTACTGTAGAGACAGATAACACATACTGAGTCTACTGTAGAGACAGATAACACATACTGAGTCTACTGTAGAGACAGATAACACATACTGAGTCTACTGTAGAGACAGATAACACATACTGAGTCTACTGTAGAGACAGATAACACATACTGAGTCTACTGTAGAGACAGATAACACATACTGAGTCTACTGAAGAGACAGATAACACATACTGAGTCTACTGTAGAGACTGATAACACATACTGAGTCTATTATGGAGACAGATAACACATACTGAGTCTACTGAGTCTACTGTAGAGACAGATAACACATACTGAGTCTACTGAGTCTACTGTACAGACAGATAACACATAATGAGTCTACTGTAGAGACAGATAACACATACTGAGTCTACTGAGTCTACTGTACAGACAGATAACACATACTCAGTCTTCTGTAGAGACAGATAACACATGCTGAGTCTACTGTAGAGACAGATAACACATACTGAGTCTACTGTAGAGACATATAACACATGCTGAGTCTACTGTAGAGACAGAAAACACATGCTGAGTCTTCTGTAGAGACAGATAACACATGCTGAGTCTACTGTAGAGACAGATAACACATACTGAGTCTACTGTAGAGACAGAAAACACATGCTGAGTCTTCTGTAGAGACAGATAACACATGCTGAGTCTACTGTAGAGACAGATAACACATACTGAGTCTACTGTAGAGACAGATAACACATACTGAGTCTATTGTGGAGACAGATAACACATACTGAGTCTACTGTAGAGACAGATAACACATACTGAGTCTACTGTAGAGACAGATAACACATACTGAGTCTACTGTAGAGACAGATAACACATGCTGAGTCTACTTAAGAGACAGATAACACATACTGAGTCTACTGTAGAGACTGATAACACATACTGAGTCTACTGAGTACTGTAGAGACAGATAACACATACTGAGTCTATTGTGGAGACATATAACACATACTGAGTCTACTGAGTCTACTGTAGAGACAGATAACACATACTGAGTTTACTGTAGAGACAGATAACACATGCTGTGTCTACTGTAGAGACTAATAACACATACTGAGTTTACTGTAGAGACAGATAACACATGCTGAGTGTACTGTAGAGACAGATAACACATGCTGAGTCTACTGAGTCTACTGTAGATACAGATAACACATGCTGAGTCTACTGTAGAGACAGATAACACATACTGAGTCTATTGTGGAGACATATAACACATACTGAGTCTACTGAGTCTACTGTAGAGACAGATAACACATACTGAGTTTACTGTAGAGACAGATAACACATGCTGTGTCTACTGTAGAGACTAATAACACATACTGAGTTTACTGTAGAGACAGATAACACATGCTGAGTGTACTGTAGAGACAGATAACACATACTGAGTCTACTGTAGAGACAGATAACACATGCTGAGTCTACTGAAGAGACAGATAACACATACTGAGTCTACTGTAGAGACTGATAACACATACTGAGTCTACTGAGTACTGTAGAGACAGATAACACATACTGAGTCTATTGTGGAGACAGATAACACATACTGTGTCTACTCTAGAGACATATAACACATACTGAGTCTACTGAGTCTACTGTAGAGACATATAACACATGCTGAGTCTACTGTAGAGACTGATAAAACATACTGTGTCTACTGTAGAGACAGATAACACATACTGAGTCTACTGAGTCTACTGTAGAGACTGATAACACATACTGAGTCTACTGTAGAGACAGATAACACATACTGAGTCTATTGTGGAGACAGATAACACATACTGTGTCTACTCTAGAGACATATAACACATACTGAGTCTACTGAGTCTAGTGTACAGACAGATAACACATATGTGATGCTGTAACAGTGATATTGTGTGTCAGTAACAGTGATGATGTAACAGTGATGATGTGTGTCAGTAACAGTGATGATGTAACAGTGATGATGTGTGTCAGTAACAGTGATGATGTAACAGTGATGAGGTGTGTCAGTAACAGTGATGATGTGTGTCAGTAACAGTGATGATGTAACAGTGATGATGTGTGTCAGTAACAGTGATGATGTAACAGTGATGATGTGTGTCAGTAACAGTGATGATGTAACAGTGATGATGTGTGTCAGTAACAGTGATGATGTAACAGTGATGATGTGTGTCAGTAACAGTGATGATGTAACAGTGATGATGTGTGTCAGTAACAGTGATGATGTGTGTCAGTAACAGTGTTGATGTGTGTCAGTAACAGTGATGATGTGTGTCAGTAACAGTGTTGGTGTAACAGTGATGATGTGTGTCAGTAACAGTGATGATGTAACAGTGATGATGTGTGTCAGTAACAGTGATGATGTGTGTCAGTAACAGTGATGATGTAACAGTGATGATGTGTGTCAGTAACAGTGATGATGTAACAGTGATGATGTAACAGTGATGATGTGTGTCAGTAACAGTGATGATGTGTGTCAGTAACAGTGATTATATAACAGTGATGATGTGTGTCAGTAACAGTGATGATGTGTGTCAGTAACAGTGTTGGTGTAACAGTGATGATGTGTGTCAGTAACAGTGATGATGTAACAGTGATGATGTGTGTCAGTAACAGTGATGATGTGTGTCAGTAATAGTGATGATGTAACAGTGATGATGTGTGTCAGTAACAGTGATGATGTAACAGTGATGATGTGTGTCAGTAACAGTGATGATGTGTGTCAGTAATAGTGATGATGTAACAGTGATGATGTGTGTCAGTAACAGTGATGATGTAACAGTGATGATGTAACAGTGATGATGTGTGTCAGTAACAGTGATGATGTGTGTCAGTAACAGTGATTATGTAACAGTGATGATGTGTGTCAGTAACAGTAATGATGTAACAGTGATGATGTGTGTCAGTAACAGTGATGATGTAACAGTGATGATGTATGTCAGTAACAGTGTTGATGTGTGTCAGTAACAGTGATGATGTGTGTCAGTAACAGTGATGATGTGTGTCAGTAACAGTGATGATGTGTGTCAGTAACAGTGATGATGTGTGTCAGTAACAGTGATGATGTATGTCAGTAACAGTGTTGATGTGTGTCAGTAACAGTGATGATGTGTGTCAGTAACAGTGATGATGTGTGTCAGTAACAGTGATGATGTGTGTCAGTAACAGTGATGATGTAACAGTGATGATGTGTGTCAGTAACAGTGATGATGTGTGTCAGTAACAGTGATGATGTAACAGTGATGATGTGTGTCAGTAACAGTGATGATGTAACAGTGATGATGTGTGTCAGTAACAGTGATGATGTAACAGTGATGATGTGTGTCAGTAACAGTGATGATGTAACAGTGATGATGTGTGTCAGTAACAGTGATGATGTAACAGTGATGATGTGTGTCAGTAACAGTGATGATGTAACAGTGATGATGTGTGTCAGTAACATTGACGATGTGTGTCAGTAACAGTGATGATGTGTGTCAGTAATAGTGATGATGTGTGTCAGTAACAGTGTTGGTGTAACAGTGATGATGTGTGTCAGTAACAGTGATGATGTAACAGTGATGATGTGTGTCAGTAACAGTGATGATGTAACAGTGATGATGTGTGTCAGTAACAGTGATGATGTAACAGTGATGATGTAACAGTGATGATGTGTGTCAGTAACAGTGATGATGTGTGTCAGTAACAGTGATTATGTAACAGTGATGATGTGTGTCAGTAACAGTAATGATGTAACAGTGATGATGTGTGTCAGTAACAGTGATGATGTAACAGTGATGATGTATGTCAGTAACAGTGTTGATGTGTGTCAGTAACAGTGATGATGTGTGTCAGTAACAGTGATGATGTGTGTCAGTAACAGTGATGATGTGTGTCAGTAACAGTGATGATGTGTGTCAGTAACAGTGATGATGTGTGTCAGTAACAGTGATGATGTGTGTCAGTAACAGTGATGATGTGTGTCAGTAACAGTGATGATGTGTGTCAGTAACAGTGATGATGTGTTTCATTAACAGTGATGCTGTGTGTCAGTAACATTGATGATGTGTGTCAGTAACAGTGTTGATGTTTGTCAGTAACAGTGATGATGTAACAGTGTTGATGTGTGTCAGTAACAGTGTTGATGTGTGTCAGTAACAGTGATGATGTAACAGTGATGATGTGTGTCAGTAACAGTGTTGATGTGTGTCAGTAACAGTGTTGATGTGTGTCAGTAACAGTGATGATGTATGTCAGTAACAGTGTTGATGTGTGTCAGTAACAGTGATGATGTGTGTCAGTAACAGTGTTGATGTGTGTCAGTAACAGTGTTGATGTGTGTCAGTAACAGTGATGATGTGTGTCAGTAACAGTGATGATGTGTGTCAGTAACAGTGATGATGTGTGTCAGTAACAGTGATGATGTGTGTCAGTAACAGTGATGCTGTGTGTCAGTAACAGTGTTGATGTTTGTCAGTAACAGTGATGATGTAACAGTGATGATGTGTGTCAGTAACAGTGATGATGTAACAGTGATGATGTGTGTCAGTAACAGTGTTGATGTGTGTCAGTAACAGTGATGATGTAACAGTGTTGATGTGTGTCAGTAACAGTGATGATATAACAGTGATGATGTGTGTCAGTAACAGTGTTGATGTGTGTCAGTAACAGTGATGATGTAACAGTGTTGATGTGTGTCAGTAACAGTGATGATGTGTGTCAGTAACAGTGATGATGTAACAGTGATGATGTGTGTCAGTAACAGTGATGATGTAACAGTGATGATGTGTGTCAGTAACAGTGATGATGTGTGTCAGTAACAGTGATGATGTGTGTCAGTAACAGTGATGATGTGTGTCAGTAACAGTGTTGGTGTAACAGTGATGATGTGTGTCAGTAACAGTGATGATGTGTGTCAGTAACAGTGATGATGTAACAGTGATGATGTGTGTCAGTAACAGTGATGATGTAACAGTGATGATGTGTGTCAGTAACAGTGATGATGTAACAGTGATGATGTGTGTCAGTAACAGTGATGATGTAACAGTGATGATGTGTGTCAGTAACATTGACGATGTGTGTCAGTAACAGTGATGATGTGTGTCAGTAACAGTGATGATGTGTGTCAGTAACAGTGTTGGTGTAACAGTGATGATGTGTGTCAGTAACAGTGATGATGTAACAGTGATGATGTGTGTCAGTAACAGTGATGATGTGTGTCAGTAACAGTGATGATGTAACAGTGATGATGTGTGTCAGTAACAGTGATGATGTAACAGTGATGATGTAACAGTGATGATGTGTGTCAGTAACAGTGATGATGTGTGTCAGTAACAGTGATTATGTAACAGTGATGATGTGTGTCAGTAACAGTAATGATGTAACAGTGATGATGTGTGTCAGTAACAGTGATGATGTAACAGTGATGATGTATGTCAGTAACAGTGTTGATGTGTGTCAGTAACAGTGATGATGTGTGTCAGTAACAGTGATGATGTGTGTCAGTAACAGTGATGATGTGTGTCAGTAACAGTGATGATGTATGTCAGTAACAGTGTTGATGTGTGTCAGTAACAGTGATGATGTGTGTCAGTAACAGTGATGATGTGTGTCAGTAACAGTGATGATGTGTGTCAGTAACAGTGATGATGTGTGTCAGTAACAGTGATGATGTGTGTCAGTAACAGTGATGCTGTGTGTCAGTAACATTGATGATGTGTGTCAGTAACAGTGTTGATGTTTGTCAGTAACAGTGATGATGTAACAGTGTTGATGTGTGTCAGTAACAGTGTTGATGTGTGTCAGTAACAGTGATGATGTAACAGTGATGATGTGTGTCAGTAACAGTGTTGATGTGTGTCAGTAACAGTGTTGATGTGTGTCAGTAACAGTGATGATGTATGTCAGTAACAGTGTTGATGTGTGTCAGTAACAGTGATGATGTGTGTCAGTAACAGTGTTGATGTGTGTCAGTAACAGTGTTGATGTGTGTCAGTAACAGTGATGATGTGTGTCAGTAACAGTGATGATGTGTGTCAGTAACAGTGATGATGTGTGTCAGTAACAGTGATGATGTGTGTCAGTAACAGTGATGCTGTGTGTCAGTAACAGTGTTGATGTTTGTCAGTAACAGTGATGATGTAACAGTGATGATGTGTGTCAGTAACAGTGATGATGTAACAGTGATGATGTGTGTCAGTAACAGTGTTGATGTGTGTCAGTAACAGTGATGATGTAACAGTGTTGATGTGTGTCAGTAACAGTGATGATGTAACAGTGATGATGTGTGTCAGTAACAGTGATGCTGTGTGTCAGTAACAGTGTTGATGTTTGTCAGTAACAGTGATGATGTAACAGTGATGATGTGTGTCAGTAACAGTGATGATGTAACAGTGATGATGTGTGTCAGTAACAGTGTTGATGTGTGTCAGTAACAGTGATGATGTAACAGTGTTGATGTGTGTCAGTAACAGTGATGATGTAACAGTGATGATGTGTGTCAGTAACAGTGTTGATGTGTGTCAGTAACAGTGATGATGTAACAGTGTTGATGTGTGTCAGTAACAGTGTTGATGTGTGTCAGTAACAGTGATGATGTAACAGTGTTGATGTGTGTCAGTAACAGTGATGATGTGTGTCAGTAACAGTGTTGATGTTTGTCAGTAACAGTGATGATGTAACAGTGATGATGTGTGTCAGTAACAGTGTTGATGTGTGTCAGTAACAGTGATGATGTTCTTCTTCCCACCAGACATGTTGGTGGAGATGTTCAGCGGGCTCCAATTCAAGGTGACCCTGGTTAAGTGGCCGAGAGTGTGGGATACCCTGTCTCTTCTCAGGCAGGCTGCCCAACCGAGGCAGACCCAGGAAGTTGATGCCTTCGCCTGCTGCATCATCAGCCGTGGTACTGCTACCGACCTGCTGGCTACAGACTCTCACAGGTTGAGCATGGAACTCGCCACACCTGGGTTGTGGGTTTGATTCCCACTGGGCCCACCCATACTAAAATATGTATGCACATTTTGGCATATCTTATTATAATTATTGTACATTTTATTTGACAGGCTCGGGGTGCGTCTTGACACGGTCCGACACCTCTTCACCCCTGACTACTGCCCCAGGCTGGCTGGCAAGCCCAAGCTGTTCTTCATCCAGACCTATAGTGTGTCAGGCCCCCAGGACTGCTCCTCCAGGCCCACGGGTCACCCTGCTCACAGGGAGGAGGATCTGGAGACAGACGGGTATGGGGAACCTCTCAGTGTGGAGACAGTCCCCACCGACGCAGATGTCTTCTGGAGCCACTGTTGGACAGATGAGGGTCAGCTGGAGGAGAAGGACCATCGGTCTGTGTACCTGCAGGCCCTGAGAGAGGCAGTTCAGAGGAGGTACTGACTGCAACATGTCAATCAAACAGAGATGTTTCAGTCATAGATATTGAAAATGAGCCATCCTGTTGTTCCTGCCCAGAGTGAAATGCTGATTGTTTTGCTCACTGGGATCTCTCTGGTTTCAGTCTTCAGTTTTTGCAGTATGTTTAATGGTACAACATTTAGACAAAAAAGCATCAAAGATTACATTTCATGTTTGCTTTTATTGCACTGAATAAAGTAATGCCCATAGTGTAATCATGAATGACACGGTTCCTTTGCTTTTCTTGCAGGAGAACACATCTAGTGGATGTCCATACAGAGATGAACAGGGTGATCTTCGACCACAACAGAAGGAATCCAGGAGCCAGATACAACATTAATCTGAGACACACACTCAGGAAGAATCTCTACATGTTATAGATAGACATAATATAGTTTGCTCTAATGTATAACCACTGAGCAGTACTAGATTCTATTATACAGTATACAACAGCACCCTCTACTGGCAGCTTTTGATAACCACAACAGCACCCTCTACTGGCAGCTTTGATAACCACAACAGTACCCTCTCCTGGCAGCTTTGATAACCACAACAGCACCCTCTACTGGGGACAACTGTCTTGCATCACATTGAGCAGCTAGCGAGGAAGTAGTGCAATCAAAACACATTCAGTATTTTATTACTATGTATTTATTCAAAACATATGTTTTTCTTTTTACTGAAGGATGGATGAAGGATTTGAGAAAATAATGTGAATTCAGATCTGTGCATTTTAAAATGTAGCCAAGCCTGATAAGTAGTAATAAAACATAGACCTAAAATACTTTATTTATTCACCTAGATGGGTTAGGGTTAATCCTAACCCTAGATGGGATAGGAAAGCTAATTTTCTATGCATTTTCAAAACATATGACTGGTATTTCGGGGAAGTTTATTTGAAATCCACCATCACAATGTTATAATGCGATCGTAAGGAAAATGGAGTCCCTTGAGAGGGCAAGAACAAGATGTATGTCAGAAGAAGTGCAAAAGTATCATAAACTTTCGTATACTTCCGGCGCCGACAGAGATGGCCGCCTCGCTTCGCGTTCCTAGGAAACTATGCAGTTTTTTGTTTTTTTACGTGTTATTTCTTACATTAGTACCCCAGGTCATCTTAGGTTTCATTACATACAGTCGAGAAGAACTACTGAATATAAGATCAGCGTCAACTCACCATCAGTACGACCAAGAATATGTTTTTCGCGATGCGGATCCTGTGTTCTGCCTTACAAACAGGACAACGGAGTGGATCCCATGCAGCGACCCAAAAAAACGACTCAGAAAAAGAGGGAAACGACGCGGTCTTCTGGTCAGACTCCGGAGACGGGCACACCGTGCACCACTCCCTAGCATTCTTCTTGCCAATGTCTAGTCTCTTGACAACAAGGTTGATGAAATCCGAGCAAGGGTAGCATTCCAGAGGGACATCAGAGACTGTAACGTTCTTTGCTTCACGGAAACATGGCTCACTGGAGAGACGCTATCCGAGGCGGTGCAGCCAACGGGTTTCTCCACGCATCGCGCCGACAGAAACAAACATCTTTCTGGTAAGAAGAGGGGCGGGGGTGTATGCCTTATGACTAACGTGACATGGTGTGATGAAAGAAACATACAGGAACTCAAATCCTTCTGTTCACCTGATTTAGAATTCCTCACAATCAAATGTAGACTGCATTATCTACCAAGAGAATTCTCTTCGATTATAATCACAGCCGTATATATCCCCCAAGCAGACACATCGATGGCTCTGAACGAACTTTATTTAACTCTGCAAACTGGAAACGATTTATCTGGAGGCTGCATTCATTGTAGCTGGGGATTTTAACAAGGCTAATCTGAAAACAAGACTCCCTAAATTTTATCAGCATATCGATTGCGCAACCAGGGGTGGAAAGACCTTGGATCATTGTTACTCTAACTTCCGCGACGCATATAAGGCCCTGCCCCGCCCCCCTTTCGGAAAAGCTGACCACGACTCCATTTTGCTGATCCCTGTCTACAGACAGAAACTAAAACAAGAGGCTCCCACGCTGAGGTCTGTTCAACGCTAGTCTGACCAAGCTGACTCCACACTCCAAGACTGCTTCCATCACGTGGACTGGGAGATGTTTCGTATTGCGTCAGATAACAACATTGACGAATACGCTGATTCGGTGTGCGAGTTCATTAGAACATGGGTTGAAGATGTTGTTCCCATAGCAACGATTAAAACATTCCCTAACCAGAAACCGTGGATTGATGGCAGCATTCGTGTGAAACTGAAAGCGCAAACCACTGCTTTTAATCAGGGCAAGGTGTCTGGTAACATGACTGAATACAAACAGTGCAGCTATTCCCTCCGCAAGGCTATTAAACAAGCTAAGCGTCAGTACAGAGACAAAGTAGAATCTCAATTCAATGGCTCAGACACAAGAGGCATGTGGCAGGGTCTACAGTCAATCACGGACTACAGGAAGAAATCCAGCCCAGTCACGGACCAGGATGTCTTGCTCCCAGGCAGACTAAATAACTTTTTTGCCCGCTTTGAGGACAATACAGTGCCACTAACACGGCCTGCAATGAAAACATGCGGTCTCTCCTTCACTGCAGCCGAGGTGAGTAAGACATTTAAACGTGTTAACCCTCGCAAGGCTGCAGGCCCAGACGGCATCCCCAGCCGCGCCCTCAGAGCATGCGCAGACCAGCTGGCCGGTATGTTTACGGACATATTCAATCAATCCCTATCCCAGTCTGCTGTTCCCACATGCTTCAAGAGGGCCACCATTGTTCCTGTTCCCAAGAAAGCTAAGGTAACTGAGCTAAACGACTACCGCCCCGTAGCACTCACATCCGTCATCATGAAGTGCTTTGAGAGACTAGTCAAGGACCATATCACCTCCACCCTACCTGACACCCGAGACCCACTCCAATTTGCTTACCGCCCAAATAGGTCCACAGACGATGCAATCTCAACCACACTGCACACTGCCCTAACCCATCTTGACAAGAGGAATACCTATGTGAGAATGCTGTTCATCGACTACAGCTCGGCATTCAACACCATAGTACCCTCCAAGCTCGTCATCAAGCTCGAGACCCTGGGTCTCGACCCCGCCCTGTGCAACTGGGTACTGGACTTCCTGACGGGCCGCCCCCAGGTGGTGAGGGTAGGCAACAACATCTCCTCCCCGCTTGATCCTCAACACTGGGGCCCCACAAGGGTGCGTTCTGAGCCCTCTCCTGTACTCCCTGTTCACCCACGACTGCGTGGCCACGCACGCCTCCAACTCAATCATCAAGTTTGCGGACGACACAACAGTGGTAGGCTTGATTACCAACAACGACGAGACGGCCTACAGGGAGGAGGTGAGGGCCCTCGGAGTGTGGTGTCAGGAAAATAACCTCACACTCAACGTCAACAAAACTAAGGAGATGATTGTGGACTTCAGGAAACAGCAGAGGGAACACCCCTATCCACATCGATGGAACAGTAGTGGAGAGGGTAGCAAGTTTTAAGTTCCTCGGCATACACACATCACAGACAAACTGAATTGGTCCACTCACACAGACAGCATCGTGATGAAGGCGCAGCAGCGCCTCTTCAACCTCAGGAGGCTGAAGAAATTCGGCTTGTCACCAAAAGCACTCACAAACTTCTACAGATGCACAATCGAGAGCATCCTGGCGGGCTGTATCACCGCCTGGTACGGCAACTGCTCCGCCCTCAACCGTAAGGCTCTCCAGAGGGTAGTGAGGTCTGCACAACGCATCACCGGGGGCAAACTACCTGCCCTCCAGGACACCTACACCACCCGATGTTACAGGAAGGCCATAAAGATCATCAAGGACATCAACCACCTGAGCCACTGCATGTTCACCCCGCTATCATCCAGAAGGCGAGGTCAGTACAGGTGCATCAAAGCTGGGACCGAGAGACTGAAAAACAGCTTCTATCTCAAGGCCATCAGACTGTTAAACAGCCACCACTAACATTGAGTGGCTGCTGCCAACACACTGACACTGACTCAACTCCAGCCACTTTAATAATGGGAATTAATGGGAAATGATGTAAATATATCACTAGCCACTTTAAACAATGCTACCTTATATAATGTTACTTACCCTACATTATTCATCTCATATGCATACGTATATACTGTACTCTATATCATCGACTGTATCCTTATGTAATACATGTATCACTAGCCACTTTAACTATGCCACTTTGTTTACATACTCATCTCATATGTATATACTGTACTCGATATCAGCTACTGTATCTTGCCTATGCTGCTCTGTACCATCACTCATTCATATATCCTTATGTACATATTCTTTATCCCCTTACACTGTGTATAAGACAGTAGTTTTGGAATTGTTAGTTAGATTACTTGTTGGTTATTACTGCATTGTCGGAACTAGAAGCACAAGCATTTCGCTACACTCGCATTAACATCTGCTAACCATGTGTATGTGACAAATAAAATTTGATTTGATAAGGAGATGTATACTTGGAATACGGAAGAGGAATTGAGGGAAAAAGAGAGAGGGAGGAAGAGGGTGAGCTTGAATTGTTAAAAAATTGAGGGAAAATGGGAGATGGTTTGTTAACTAAGAATGGGAGAAAGTATAAGCAGAGTGAGCTGAAGACAAGAGGAGAAATGGAATTGAATGAGGTCAAAGTATTGCATGGGTTAGGTGTGGTGAAGTTCTCGGAGACCGAGGCTTGTACCGAGGCTCCGGATAAAGATGAGTGTGACAGTAGGAGTGAAGTTTTGGGAAAAAGTGGACCCTTACCATTTGGCTGATCCAGTTGTGGTTTCAGGGTGGGTGAAAACAGAGTTGGATGCTGTAGAATCGTTGAAGTAATGTTGAGATATATAAGTTATCCTGTACAAGCTTTTGTGCTGAATACATTACGTTGTTAGAGGTGTAAAGCTTATGGACAGTAGTGCATAAGCTGTCATATTCTAAGGCAGTGAAGAAAGTAGAGGAAGATGTGTCAAGGGGCAGGGATCCTGAGAGGACTGCTGAAACTAGTAGATCTGTACCAGAACAGAGGGAGGGATCCTGAGAGGACTGCTGTGACTAATATATCTGTACCAGAACAGAGGGAGGGATCCTGAGAGGAGGGGTGTAGTAAATCTGTACCAGAACAGAGGGAGGGATCCTGAGAGGAGTGGTGTAGTAGATCTGTACCAGAACAGAGGGATGGATCCTGAGAGGACTGGTGTAGTAGATCTGTACCAGAACAGAGGGAGGGATCCTGAGAGGAGTGGTGTAGTAGATCTGTACCAGAACAGAGGGAGGGATCCTGAGAGGACTGGTGTGACTAGTAGATCTGTACCAGAACAGAGGGAGGGATCCTGAGGACTGGTGTAGTAGATCTGTACCAGAACAGAGGGAAGGATCCTGAGAGGACTGCTGTGACTAGTAGATCTGTACCAGAACAGAGGGAGGGATCCTGAGAGGACTGGTGTAGTAGATCTGTACCAGAACAGAGGGAGGGATCCTGAGAGGAGGGGTGTAGTACATCTGTACCAGAACAGAGGGAGGGATCCTGAGAGGACTGGTGTGACTAGTAGATCTGTACCAGAACAGAAGGAGTGATCCTGAGAGGACTGCTGTGACTAGTAGATCTGTACCAGAACAGATAGAGGGATCCTGAGAGGACTGGTGTAGTAGATCTGTACCAGAACAGAGGGAGGGATCCTGAGAGGAGGGGTGTGACTAGTAGATATGTACCAGAACAGAGAGAGGGATCCTGAGAGGACTGGTGTAGTAGATCTGTACCAGAAGAGAGGGAGGGATCCTGAGAGGAGAGGTGTGACTAGTAGATCTGAACCAGAACAGAGGGAGGGATCCTGAGAGGAGGGGTGTGACTAGTAGATATGTACCAGAACAGAGAGGGATCCTGAGAGGACTGATGTAGTAGATCTGTACCAGAACAGAGGGAGGGATCCTGAGAGGACTGGTGTCGCAGATCTGTTCCAGAACAGAGGGAGGGATCCTGAGAGGAGGGGTGTAGTAGATCTGTACCAAAACAGAGGGAGGGATCCTGAGAGGACTGGTGTTGTAGATCTGTACCAGAACAGAGGGAGGGATCCTGAGAGGACTGCTGTGACTAGTAGATCTGTACCAGAACAGAGGGAGGGATCCTGAGAGGACTGCTGTGACTAGTAGATCTGTACCAGAACAGAGGGAGGGATCCTGAGTGGACTGCTGTGACTAGTAGATCTGTACCAGAACAGAGGGAGGGATCCTGAGAGGACTGGTGTAGTAGATCTGTACCAGACAGAGGGAGGGATCCTGAGAGGACTGGTGTAGTAGATCTGTACCAGACAGAGGGAGGGATCCTGAGAGGAGGGGTATAGTAGATCTGTACCAGAACAGAGGGAGGGATCCTGAGAGGACTGGTGTAGTAGATCTGTACCAGACAGAGGGAGGGATCCTGAGAGGAGGGGTATAGTAGATCTGTACCAGAACAGAGGGAGGGATCCTGAGAGGAGTGGTGTGATTAGTAGATCTGTACTAGAACAGTGTGAGGGGGTCCAACAAGTGATATATGTTTCAGTAAGATTGGATTTTTAGCATTTATAGCAATGGTTATCAACTGTACTACAGGGATGAAACGGAAGTCACAGAAAATTGAGGTGGTGGTGGCAGCTGCATAGAGGTATTTGGGTGTGAGAGACTTGACATCAGAAGAGTTCCAGGGTGTGTTGAGTGGTGGTGTCCCATCCATTCAGGTTGTTTGCCTGAAGTTGAACTAAATAGATTTGGGAATGCCAAAGAGGGATCAGAATGAGCCAGTACGGGAGCCGAGGTAAACAAAGCCTTCAGGTGACCAAAAGCCCTGCCCGCCTCAGCTTGTCCACTGCAGTCGCACCGGTCCCCCCTTCAGCAGTGAGGTAATGGGAGCCGCTACCTGACCAAAACCCCCGGATAAACCTCTGGTAGTAATTGGCAAACCCGAGGAACCGCTGCACTTCCTTTACCGTGGTGGGAGTCGGCCAATTACGCACGGCTGCAATGCGGTCACTCTCCATCTCCACCCCTGACGTGGAAAGGCGGTACCCTAGGAAGGAGACAGACTGTTGGAAGAACAGACATTTCTCAGCCTTGACGTACAGGTCATGCTCCAACAGTCGACCAAGCACCCTGCGTACCAGGGACACATGCTCGGTGCGTGTAGCGGAGTATATCAGAATGTTGTCAATATACATCACTACACCCTGCCCGTGCAGGTCTCGGAAAATCTCGTCAACAAAGGCCTGGAAAACTGATGGAGCATTCATCAACCCGTACGGCATGACAAGGTACTCATAGTGCCCTGAGGTAGTACTAAATACCGTCTTCCACTCGTCCCCTTCCCGGATACGCACCAGGTTGTAAGCGCTCCTGAGATCCAATTTTGTGAAGAAGCGCCCTGTGCATTGACTCGATCGCACTGGCGATGAGAGGCAGCTGGTAACTGTACCTCACAGTGATCTGATTGATACCTCGATAGTCAATACACGGGCGCAGACCTCCATCCTTCTTCCTCACAAAAAAATAAACTTGAGGATGCAGGTGAAGTGGAGGGCCGAATGTACCCCTGCCCCATGGATTCGGAGACATATGTTTCCATACCCACCGTCTCCTCCTGTGACAAAGGATACACGTGACTCCTGGGAAGTGCAGCGTCTACCAGGAGATTTATCGCACAATCCCCCCGTCGATGGGGTGGTAATTGAGTCGCCCTCTTCTTACAGAAGGCGAGAGCCAAATTGGCATATTCTGAGGGGATGCGCACGGTGGAGACCTGGTCTGGACTTTACACCGTAGTCTCACCGATGGAAACCCCCACACACCTCCCTGAGCACTTTCGTGACAACCCTTGAGAGCCCTCTGTTGCCACGAAATAGTGGGGTCATGACAGACCAACCAGGGTAGGCCCAGCACCACGGGAAACACAGGAGAATCAATAAGGAAAAGACTGATTCTCTCCTTGTGACTGTGTAACCATGCTGAGTGAAGCGGTGGCCTCGGATGGGGCCACAGTGTCTCCTGACCCCTCCTGTCTCAGCCTCCAGTATTTATGCTGCAGTAGTTTATGTGTCGGGGGGCTGGGGTCAGTTTGTTATATCTGGAGTACTTCTCCTGTCCTATTCGGTGTCCTGTGTGAATCTAAGTGTGCGTTCTCTAATTCTCTCCTTCTCTCTTTCTTTCTCTCTCTCGGAGGACCTGAGCCCTAGGACCTGAGCTCCAGGACTACCTGACATGATGACTCCTTGCTGTCCCCAGTCCACCTGGCCATGCTGCTGTTCCAGTTTCAACTGACCTGAGCCCTAGGACCATGCCCCAGGACTACCTGACATGATGACTCCTTGCTGTCCCCAGTCCACCTGGCCATGCTGCTGCTCCAGTTTCAACTTCCACCTGACTGTGCTGCTGCTCCAGTTTCAACTGTTCTGCCTTATTATTATTCGACCATGCTGGTCATTTATGAACATTTGAACATCTTGGCCATGTTCTGTTATAATCTCCACCCGGCACAGCCAGAAGAGGACTGGCCACTCCACATAGCCTGGTTCCTCTCTAGGTTTCTTCCTAGGTTTTGGCCTTTCTAGGGAGTTTTTCCTAGCCACCGTGCTTCTACACCTGCATTGCTTGCTGTTTGGGGTTTTAGGCTGGGTTTCTGTACAGCACTTTGAGATATCAGCTGATGTACGAAGGGCTATATAAATAAATTTGATTTGATTTGATTTGATTTGGCCTCCCTAATCAGCACGGACCCTAATGGTCGACTATCTAGGGCTTGCACAGGGAAGGGCATATCCACAGGAACAAGGGGGATCCATAAACTATGGGCAAATGAACGGTCAATAAAATTCCTATCTGCGCCTGAATCTATGAGTGCCTTATGGTGGGAATGCGGGGGAAACTCAGGAAATTTAATAAACACATACATGTGAGCAACGGGGCTCTGGGTGAGCCTGGTGCCAACTCACCTGGGGTGACATGACTCCCTGAGGAACCCCCCCAACACCGACCAGCAGTGTGCCCTCGGCGGCCACAGATGGTGCAGGGAATGGCCCCTTCTCCGGTCACCCTAATCACACCACCTCCCAGCTCCATTGGTGTCGGAGTGGAGTTGCTGGGGGATGGAACTGACAGGCCCCGATCCGGACGTCCGCGGGTCCACCAGCTGGTCCAACTTGAGGGTGGTGTCTCGGCAGGCCAACTCCCGACGGACATCCTCGCGCAGACTGCACCGGTAGTGAATGATCAGGGCCCTGATGTTCCATCCCGCACTGGCGGCCAGGGTCCAGAAGTCCAAAGAAGTCCTGCGGGCTCCTCGTCCCCTGCCTCAGGTGGAGCAGATGTTCACTCAACTCTCGACCCTCAGGCGGGTGGTCGAAAACTGCCCTTAAGCGGCGGGTGAACTCTGCGTAATGGTCCAACGCTGTGTCTCCCTCACTCCGTAAGGCGTTGTCCCACTCCAGGGCTTTGCCTTAGAGGCAGGAGACGAGGGCGGACATGCTCTCACATCCCGAAGGAGCCGGGTGGACGGTCGACAGGTAGAGCTCCAGCTGGAGGAGGAACCACTGGCATCCTGCAGCTGTCCCATCATACTCCCTCGGGAGCGCGAGTTGAATCCCGCTGGGACCTGATGAAGGAGGGGTGGACAGTGGGGCCTGCTGTAGTGGGGTTGGTGAAGGCATTGGAAGACCTCCTTCTCTCTCCCTTCTATCCATCGTCTGCAGCACGCGATCCATGACGGTGCCCAGACGTTGCAACATGGTCGCGTGCTGCTGGACGCGCTCCTCGACCGCCAAAGGGTGGCCGTCTGCTCTTGCTGACTCCATATCTGGTGAGTGATTCCGTAATGCGTCTGTGTGTAGCTGGTGTAGATGAGTCATGCGCAGGACAGCTGATATGAGTAATGTACGCAATTTTATTCAACAATAATCACAATATACGTCAAAAAATCCAAGGCCACAAATACGGACCACAATACAATAAACAATCACTCACAAACAAACATGGGGGAACAAAGGGTTAAATAATGAACAAGCAATTGGGGGATTGAAACAGGGTGTGTAAGTCAAAGACAAAACAAATGGAAAATTAAAAGTGGATTGGCGATGGCTAGAAGTCTTGTGGCGTGGACCACCGAACGCCGCCTGAACAAGGACCGACTACCGCCGAAGTCGTGACATTTCTAGTAAGTGTATGGTAGGGTAGCTGGTCACCATAGCATCACCCACCTGTAGCATGCGCTCTAGCAGGTATATCTCTCTGGTCACCCCCAAAACCAATTCTTTCTTTGGCCGCCTCTCCTTCCAGTTCTCTGCTGCCAATGACTGGAACGAACTACAAAAATCTCTGAAACTGGAAACACTTATCTCCCTCACTAGATTTAAGCACCAGCTGTCAGAGCAGCTCACATATTACTGCACCTGTACATAGCC
Organism: Oncorhynchus tshawytscha; assembly: GCF_018296145.1. Classification (NCBI taxonomy): domain Eukaryota; kingdom Metazoa; phylum Chordata; class Actinopteri; order Salmoniformes; family Salmonidae; genus Oncorhynchus; species Oncorhynchus tshawytscha. Next base: position 54,029,451 of record NC_056454.1, read on the forward strand.
CACCTATAATTTAGCCCAAACAACTACCTCTTTCCCTACTGTATTTATTTGATTTATTTTGCTCCTTTGCACCCCATTGTTTTTATTTCTACTTTGCACATTCTTCCACTGCAAATCTACCATTCCAGTGTTTTACTTTACCTCATTTGCTCACATCGTATATAGACTTGTTTCTACTGTATTATTGACTGTATGTTTGTTTTACTCCATGTGTAGGGTATTTAAATAGTGGAGTAGGGTGGGGATTTGTAGTGAGTGTAGGGTTAGATGGTAGGGTATTTAAATAGTGGAGTAGGGTGGGGGTTTATTGTAGGGTTAGATGGTAGGGTGGGGGTTTATTGTAGGGTTAGATGGTAGGGTGTTTAAATAGTGGAGTAGGGTGGGGGTTTTAGTGTAGGGTTAGATGGTAGGGTATTTAAATAGTGGAGTAGGGTGGGGGTTGTTAGTGAGTGTAGGGTTAGATGGTAGAGTATTTAAATAGTGGAGTAGGGTGGGGGGTTTAGTGTTGGGTTAGATGGTAGAGTATTTAAGTAGTGGAGTAGGATGGGGGGTTAGTGTAGGGTTAGATGGTAGGGTATTTAAATAGTGGAGTAGGGTGGGGGTTGTAGTGTAGGGTTAGATGGTAGGGTATTTAAATAGTGGAGTAGGGTGAGGGGTTTTAATGTAGGGTTAGATGGTAGGGTATTTAAATAGTGGAGTAGGATGGGGGTTTTAGTCTAGGGTTAGATGGTAGAGTATTTAAATAGTGGAGTAGGGTGGGGTGGGGGTGGGGGGGTTAGTGTAGGGTTAGATGGTAGGGTATTTAAATAGTGGAGTAGGGTGAGGGGTTTTAGTGTAGAATTAGATGGTAGGCTATTTAAATAGTGGAGTAGGGTGGGGGGTAGTGTAGGGTTAGATGGTAGGGTATTTAAATAGTGGAGGAGGGTGGGGGGTTTTAGTGTAGGGTTAGATGGTAGGGTATTTGTTGATTTATTCATGTTAATTTTCAAGCAACGTGGAATGGAGTTATAGTCCAGTCTAGTGAGTGGCGGTAATGCAACATTTGTTGGATGCCAACCACCGTTAAACCTCATCGAAGAAGAAGAACGTTAAACTGCACCACACCGCTAGATGGCTGTCCAGGTTAACTTCGGTGTCAGCAGCTCATCTGGTGTCAATCAGTCTGATTTCTCAGAGGTTTTGTCCAAAAGTCCTATCGACTGTCTGTGATGTTATTTCCCCCCTCTCCATGGTTTTACATGTTATGCAGGAACAATGTGTAGCCAATATGCAAAACGTCCCGGTATGTAGGTGAGCATGCATGTTCCCCATGACGCGCCAGACACCGTGAACGTGCTTCGGGCTGCTGTTACTATAATGCAATGGCGGCGGTGCTGTGCACCAGAGATGGATGAGTTACCGGTTCAAATCCGCTCGACGCAGACACCGTGGATTAGGAAACACACCTCTGTCCAGATCAACCGAATTCGTAACTGTTTGGTGATTTAGCCTCAACGTTACTTTAGGAATGTGTCTAGCAGGGTTAGCTAACGAGCTAATGCCAGTCTGTGCCAGGGTGATGTAGGGCTTTTCCGCACATCTGTCTGCAGTAGCCACCACCCGCCTGCTAACGTTACACCAGGCAACCGGCTGAACATCACTCCGTCCCTCGACGGGGAGTCTCGGCCCACTCGGACCGGAACATCATGGCTGAGAGGAATTCTACCGGATTACTAATGATGTTGGAACCGAGCCCGGCTATGGCCATGTCACTGCCGGTGGAGGTCCGGGAGAAGCTGGCGGAGTTGGAGCTGGAACTGTCGGAAGGTAGGCGACTCCCGTCCCCGCACACATCAACTACCGCGGACAGCTACGTGTGGAACGACGCTGCTCTTTGGCTTTACAGATAATTATCTGCTCAAATTGAGATCAGAAGTAGCCTATTCCACACACAAATCAAGTCCAATCGATGAAAGTACTTTTTGTGATTCATATTTTGAACAGAGTGCTCAGTCGTCAAACTCGTTTATGAGGACTAGGTGTCGGCCGAGAGGAATGGGACTTAATTTGGAATTTGTCCAAATTACATTTGGGAAAGTTAAAAGGAAGAGATCCCAAAGTCATAAAATAGGCTAGTATTTAATTATTATTAATAATTTAAACCACAGCTGTCTGACACGCGCCCTGGTTAATGTGATGTAGCTAACTAATATTCTTGTGACATGGATGTTTTTCTTTCCCCAATTTGTTTATGCAAAAGTATGATGAGGAGGACATGGAAAAGAGGACCACCGTATTGCATTGTGGGTATTACATGTAAAACCAGTGGTTTATACACACACACACAGAATGCCGTCAGACAATCCATTTCAATGTTAAGGTTGAATGACACTGTTGATGATCAGATAGCACCAACTCTGCTTTATGCTGTTTGAATAGCCTTACAACTCTATAAGAATCAGTTTTTCCTCAGTGGGAACAGTATTGAAGTTCATTACTCTTTCTACAGTGTCCTACTGACAATGCAGAACCTGTAACGAAGGTGCCATCAGAAAGTGAAGGTGTGGCCAATCACAACGTTCAAGGCTATCTGTGCATTGGCAGAAAAGTAGTGAAGCGGGCCTCCCCAGTGCCATTGCAGTGCTTGAGGCATCACTACAGACCTGGGTTCGATCCCAGGCTGTGCCACAACCGGCCGTGACCGGGAGTCCCGTAGGGCGGTACACATTTTGCCCAGCGGCGTCCTGGAGGGGCTTTACTTGGCTCATTGCGTTCTAGCGTCTCCTTGTGGCAGGCCCGGGCACCTGCAGGCTGACCTCTTTCGTCAGTTGAACAGTGTTTCCTCCGACACATTGGTGCAGCTGGCTTCCGGGTTAAGTGGCCGGGTGTTCAAGAAGCATTCCATTGAAAATGAATGTACTTCTGGTGTACCGAAATGCAATGATGCCCCTGGTGTGATCCAGGCATTACTCTGAGCCATCTGAAGGATGCAGTGAGTAAGTAACTTCCTCAATACCTCCTGTCTACATGGGATGAATGCACCAACAATTGATGCTCAAATATAAACACAGACACTCAACCTTGGTCCTGTTATAGATGATCAGTGTGCTGCTCACTGTACACTCTTCAACTTCCCCCCTCAGTCCGGAAGATCAAACCCCTGATTCCACCTTTACTCAAAGTCAGATTAATCTAGTAGCTGGTGTTGAAAAGAGAAGAGGGATTAATTTAGAAACGGAACCACTGAGCCACTCTAAACTGCCCTGCAGGACTCCATGTATCAGGAAATGGGTATCAAATGTCTTTATTTGACCTTTATAGTCCCATTGAGACTAAGGTATTTTAAAAACATTTTTTTACAAGGGAGCCATGCATTTGACAATTTCCACATTTTTATAGGATACAAGAAACAGTTGGAATACACAAGTCATCGACATCTCTCAGCTACCAGGTCTTCAACCAATATCCGACACTGTCTGAGTGCCGCTGCTTCATCCAATTTCAACCAGATCTGCAGATTGTTCCAGCAGTGGGACTGAAGTCCTAGCATGTCACAAATGGCACCTTGCTCCCTATGAAGTGCACTACTTTTGACCAGGGGCCATAGGGCTCTGGTCAAATGTAGTGCACTATATAGGGAATAGGGTGCCATTTGTGATGGGATACTTAGCAAGACTCAACATTATGAAGTGAGCAGCTGTATTAGGCCATGTAGAGCCTTAGCAGTGACCTATATATTATTATCTGATTAGACTGAGGACTAGTGATGGTTTCAGTAGTGACCTATAGATTATCTGATTAGACTGTGATGGTGTCAGTAGTGACCTATAGATTATCTGATTAGACTGTGATGGTGTCAGTAGTGACCTATAGATTATCTGATTAGACTGTGTGATGGTGTCAGTAGTGACCTATAGATTATTATCTGATTAGACTGTGTGATGGTGTCAGTAGTGACCTATAGATTATTATCTGATTAGACTAGCATCAGGGGGAAGATGGGCAGGGACTCTGATGCCCTAGCATCAGGGGGAAGATGGGCAGGGACTCTGCTGTCCTAGTTTCAGGGGGAAGATGGGCAGGGACTCGGCTGTCCTAGTTTCAGGGGGAAGATGGGCAGGGACTCTGCTGTCCTAGTTTCAGGGGGAAGATGGACAGGGACTCTGCTGTCCTAGTTTCAGGGGGAAGATGGACAGGGACTCTGCTGTCCTAGTTTCAGGGGGAAGATGGTTACACCATGATTTTCCAGGACAGAGAAGAGCTTAGGCTGAGCTGGAGCTGCCTTCCCGTAGGGGTGGGAGGGCCAATAGACCCAGGGTGGCAGAATGGACTTCTTGTGTTGGGCATAGTCTGAAGGTAGGGAGGGGCAGTTCCTCTTGTTGCTCTGTGAGCAAGTACCATGGTCTTGTAGTGGATGTGAGCTTTGACTAGAAGCCAGTGGAACCAGAATCTACATCTGTCCAGCTGTTTCCTCTTCCTTCCTGTTCTCAGTGTGTGTCACTTCCTGGTCTGGTGGGGCTCTGCAAGCAGCAATGGTCTCTCTCTCTCCTTGTCTTTGCTGCGTCTCTCTCCTTGTCTTTGCTGCGTCTCTCTCCTTGTCTTTGCTGTGTCTCTCTCCTTGTCTTTGCTGCGTCTCTCTCCTTGTCTTTGCTGCGTCTCTCTCCTTGTCTTTGCTGCGTCTCTCTCCTTGTCTTTGCTGTCTCTCTCCTTGTCTTTCTCTCTCCTTGTCTTTGCTGCGTCTCTCTCCTTGTCTTTGCTGTGTCTCTCTCCTTGTCTTTGCTGCGTCTCTCTCCTTGTCTTTGCTGCGTCTCTCTCCTGCGTTCTCACTCTCATTGGACTTAGACATGCCCGATAGCATTAGCAGCCCTGTTGGGAGTCTAGCAGCAGCCCGATAGCATTAGCAGCCCTGTTGGGAGTCTAGCAGCCCTGTAGCATTAGCAGCCCTGTTGGACGTCTAGCAGCAGCCCGGTAGCATTAGCAGCCCTGTTGGGAGTCTAGCAGCAGCCCGATAGCATTAGCAGCCCTGTTGCGAGTCTAGCAGCAGCCCGATAGCATTAGCAGCCCTGTAGCATTAGCAGCCCTGTTGGACGTCTAGCAGCAGCCTGATAGCATTAGCAGCCCTGTTGGACGTCTAGCAGCAGCCCGATAGCATTAGCAGCCCTGTTGCGAGTCTAGCAGCAGCCCGATAGCATTAGCAGCCCTGTAGCATTAGCAGCCCTGTTGGACGTCTAGCAGCAGCCTGATAGCATTAGCAGCCCTGTTGGACGTCTAGCAGCAGCCCGATTGCATTAGCAGCCCTGTTGGGAGTCTAGCAGCAGCCCGATAGCATTAGCAGCCCTGTTGAGAGTCTAGCAGCAGCCCGATAGCATTAGCATCCCTGTTGGGAGTCTAGCAGCCCTGTAGCATTAGCAGCCCTGTTGGACGTCTAGCAGCAGCCCTGTAGCATTAGCAGCCCTGTTGGACGTCTAGCAGCAGCCCTGTAGCATTAGCAGCCCTGTTGGACGTCTAGCAGCAGCCCGGTAGCATTAGCAGCCCTGTTGGGAGTCTAGCAGCAGCCCGGTAGCATTAGCAGCCCTGTTGGGAGTCTAGCAGCAGCCCGATAGCATTAGCAGCCCTGTAGCATTAGCAGCCCTGTTGGACGTCTAGCAGCAGCCTGATAGCATTAGCAGCCCTGTTGGACGTCTAGCAGCAGCCCGATTGCATTAGCAGCCCTGTTGGGAGTCTAGCAGCAGCCCGATAGCATTAGCAGCCCTGTTGGGAGTCTAGCAGCAGCCCGATAGCATTAGCAGCCCTGTTGGTCTAGCAGCTGTTGGGAGGCTTCCTGCTCTGCTGCTCAGAAGGACTGGGAGAACGAGTTGAACTGCACTCTACCGGAACAGAATGCTTGTTCATTTGGCATATTATTTAGTAGTGGTACACTAGTGGGCCTACACTGTTCATATTGACACAACAGCATTGATTTTCATCTGGAAGATGGACGGTTGGTTAGAGTGCTATATTTTTCTCCTCTCTACTCAGACTCCTGTTTCTAATGCAAGTTCTATTCCAGCTGTATTCAACTATCATTGTTTCTGAATGGGCTAGCACAGCAAACATCCCACAATCAGCAGCTTATACCCAAGTGATATATAAACCAGCTGTGAATCTCTTTGCAGTGAAGTAAATAATTGGCTGTGTGACGGCACTACCAGACGTGTGACGGCACTGTTTGTTCTTTGAGTTTCGCGTCTTGTTTGTTTTTGCAGGAGATGTACTGTAACAGAAGTGAAGTGACATCACAGCTCCCCACCAGGACAGATGTAGTCTACATTACAGCTCCCCACCAGGACACATCTAGTCTACATTACAGCTCCCCACCAGGACACATGTAGTCTACATCACAGCTCCCCACCAGGACACATGTAGTCTACATCACAGCTCCCCACCAGGACACATGTAGTCTACATCACAGCTCCCCACCAGGACACATGTAGTCTACATCACAGCTCCCCACCAGGACACATGTAGTCTACATCACAGCTCCCCACCAGGACACATGTAGTCTACATCACAGCTCCCCACCAGGACAAATCTAGTCTACATCACAGCTCCCCACCAGGACACATCTAGTCTACTACTGTCTCAGTGCTGCTCCCCTCTGAGGTACATTCACCCCATGGCTCTCCTGATGTGATATAAGAGACAGGAAATGAGCTGATGGTTCCTCAGGGTCCTCCAACAAACGCTCAGGATCGTTTCCTCTGTAGGTAGAGGCTGTGATGGTCTGAGAAAGCCATTGATTGTAGACTAATAACACGATGAATAACAAGATGGCTCATCAGAGCCAGATCAGGAAATAAAGATGAAACATCACATTGACATGATGAGGACTGTTAGTTTGGCAGCTCAGATACCTGAATAATTCCACTTCTCATCAATGCAGCAGATGTTGAGTCATACTTGTTTTCGAGCAGACATGCTGAGTGACGAGGCAGATGATCTCCGCTAATAGTTGTGTGGTCTTCCCTTCAGCCCTGAGGGTTATGTGGTGGGAGGATAGCTAGTGGTTCCTAGCCTCTGTGACTAGCCATGTAGTGGCTGGAGTTGACCTGGATGTGGACCTGTGGTCATCTACCAGGGGGTGGGGTCGGGAGCTTGTCAGGAAGACTGAGTCACCTTAACTTAGAATTCTTTCTCACGTCTTCTTTCTCTCCCCAAGCTTTCCTGTGTTCTCCAAGTTTGTAGAAGAATGGCATTGTTGGAGGTGCTGAGTTTATCAGAAAGAGCCCAGCTCTTGGTTTAGAGTAAATCAATCTTATAGTTTAACTGTAGCGTCATGGAACGAGTGTTCAGCACGGTCTCTGTGGTTCAATCCCATGGTGGGATGCTCCTCTAGTAAGCTATGTGAACTGTGTGACGGTGATCATGTGAGGGTCGAGGCGAGGAGGATTATTTAGGATACTGTTTCAGAAGTTTTCGGAAGATGAGCAGGGACTCTGCTGTTCCATCATTGGGATTCCAGGACAGAGAAGAGGTTGTACTGGCTGAGTGGCGGCTGCTCTTCTGTAGGGGTGGGTGGGCCAAGAGACCTGAGGTGGCAGAACGGAGTGCTCGGGTTGGGGTGTAGGGTTGGAGTATAACCTGAAGGTAGGGAGGGGCAGGTCCTCTTGCTGTTCTGTAGATAACCTGAAGGTAGGGAGGGGCAGGTCCTCTTGCTGTTCTGTAGGTAAGCACCATGGTCTTGTAGTGGATGCGAGCTTCAGCTGGATGCCAGTGGAGTGTGTGGAGGAGCGGGGTGACCTGCAAGAACTTGGGAAGGTTGAAAACCAGGCGTTCTTTGAGCGGACAGGCCTTCCCGGGAGGATGAGCATCTCAGTCTTGTTGAGCTTGAGGTGGTGGGTCGAGTTGCAATATCTGCCAGGCACGCAGAGACCATGTGAGGATATGACTTGGTGTATAGAAAGAAGAGGAGAGGGCCTAGAAATGAGCCCTGGGGGACACCAGTAGTGAGAGTATGTGGTGCAGACACAGTCTAAAGATGGCCAGTTTTATTGCTTTTTTAATTAGTACAACAGTTTTCAGCTGTGCTAACATTGCAAAATAGTTTTCTACTGATCAATTAGCTAATCCAAGATTAACATTTTTAAAAGGCTAAACCAATGTGCCATTGGAACAAAGGAGTGATGCTTGCTGATAATGGGCCTCTATACACCTATGTAGATATTCCATAAAATCTGCCATTTCCAGCTACAATAGACATTTACACCATTAGCAATGTTTACACTGTATTTCTGATCATTTTGATGTTATTGTAATGGACAGAAAAATGTGCATTACTATAAAAAACAAGGACATTTGTAAGTGACCCCAAACTTTTGAACAGTAGTGTAGGTAGGGGTGAGGTGACTATGCATAGATAATAAACAGCAAGTAGCAGCAGTGTAAAAACAAAGAGGGGGGGGTGTCAAAGTAAGTAGTCCGGTTGCCATTTGATTAACTGCAGTCTTTTATAGCTTGGGGGTAGAAGCTTTTAACCTCTCTAGGGTATGTGGGACGCTAGCGTCCCACCTGGCCAACATCCAGTGAGATTGCAGAGCGCCAAATTCAAATACAGAAATACTCATTATAAAAATTCAGAAAAGATAGCTTTAAAGATTAATTTCTTGTGAATCCAACCATGGTGTCAGATTGTTTTTAGCCTAAATGATCTATAATATTTCAACCGGACAATAACGTTGTCAACATAAAAGGTAAACTCTCTCTAGTCGTGCGCATGAAAAAGCTCTGACACGGGAGGGTCCACTCATTCAGACTGGTCTTACTCCCTCATTTATCAGAATACAAGCCTGAAACAATTTCTAAAGACTGTTGACATCTAGTGGAGTGCATGGGAACTGCAATTTGAGTCCTAAGTCAATGGATACTGTAATGGCATTGAATAGAAAACTACAACAACAAAACAATGCCTACTTCATGAATGGATTTTTCTCAGGTTTTTGCCATTATTATTTTACATTATTTTATACAGACATTATTGTAACCGTTTTGGAAACTTTAGTACTATGTACTAATTATATGCATATCCTATCTTCTAGGCCTGAGTAGAAGGCAGTTTAATTTGGGCATGCTTTTCATCCAAAATTCCAAAACCTGTCCCCTAAGAAGTTCAGGATCCTTTTGGATCTAGACTTGGTGCTGAGGTATAGCCGTCCAACACCATCATTAAGTTTGCTGATGAAATGACAATGATGAGAGACCTGGCTGTGTGGTGCCAGGACAACAACCTCTCCCTCAATGTGAGCAAGACAGAGGAGCTGATAGTGGACTACAGGAAATTGCCGAACAGGCCCCATTAATATTTGCCTGCGCTGTTTGGCGCGATCGTAATACATTTTGGGGGCTCCCGAGTGGTGCAGTGGTTTAAGGCACTACATCTCAGTGCTAAAGGAGTCACTATAGACCCTGGCTCGATTCCAGGCTGTATCACAACCGGCCGTGATTAGGAGTCCCATAGGTCAGCGCACATTTGCCCAGCATCGTCCAGGTTAGGGTTTGGATGGGGTAGGCCGTCATTGTAAATAAGAATTTGTTCTTATTTGACTTGCCTAGTTCAATAAAGGTTAAATAAATACAAATAAAACCTTGCTGTAGTGAAGCGGGTTGAGAGTTTCAAGTTCCTTGGCGTCCCCATCACTAACGAACTATCATGGTCCAAACAAACCAAGACAGTCGTGAAGAGGACACAACAAAGCCTATTCCCCCTCAGGAAACTAAAAAGATTTGTTTTGGGTCCTCAGATCCTCAAAGTTCTACAGCTGCACCACTAGTTGCATCACTGCCTGGTACGGCAATTGCTCGGCATTTGTAGCAAGGCGCTACAAAGGGTAGTGCGTACGGCTCAGTACATCACTGTTGCCAAGCTTCCTGCCATCCAGGACCTATATACTTGGCGGTGTCAGAGGAAAACCCAAAATATTGTCAGACTCCAGTCACCCAAGTTATAGACTCTCTCTGCTACTTTTATAAAATGTTTTTATTTCATCTTTATTTAACTAGGCAAGTCAGTTGAGAACAAATTCTTATTGATAATGACGGCCTACCCCAGTCAAACCCGGACGACGCTAGGCAAATTGTGCGCTGCCCTGTGGGTCTCCCAATCACGGCCGGATGTGATACAGCTTGGAATATGTTATTTTTGGAAAGCATATTTGATTCTGAGTTCGGACATATATATTGTTTGTGAAAGCTACTTCTGTGACACATACATTTAGTTGTTCCGAACTCACTTCACTCGTGCTAAAAAGCAAGGCTCACTCAGCACCGATTTTTAAGGTGTTTACATGGCCTAGTCATTTTAAAGATTGTTCAGAAAACAAGGTGTTTTAATCAGCGCATGCTTACTTTGATTTTGACCCAGAGGAAGGTGTTTACATGACTATTGCATTATCTACCTCTAATCAGTTTAATATCAAATTATTCCTGTGCATCGAAACGTACTCCGTGAAGTTAAAGTGAGTGACTCGTCTGTAGCCTACCCGAATCGTATCGGTAAGCGAGCAGTCCAGTTGGCTCCCTCATTTGCTGCTTTTTGCCGATTTTTATCTGTAGGTGGATGAAATCATTTGACAAAGATGGTGAATCCTCCTCACCGATAGGTGGAGAGAGCCTCACTAGTCCAACATATGACCCAAAAAATATAGAAAGATTTGAATTGACATATTTTAGTATACGCTTTTCATATGAATGCAAAATACCCCCCCCCCACACAAGATTTCTCACAAAAACAAATATCTCTGAAATGTCAATGTACTACTGACCATACTGAAAGCATTTTATTTTCAAAGTAATTTCCATGTAATTCAGCTCGTGTTCATTTGGCTTTTTGCGACCCGTCGGAGACAACTTTGCAAATGACTAGTCACTGCATGCTAATCCTCAGTCACTGCATGCTAGCAGATACCTGTAGACTTCACTTGTTAGCATTGGCTCATGAAACAACATTTTAACTTCCTTCGTGCTAGAGACAGAAATGGTATCCACGAGTTCATCTGACTCTGGGTCAGTAGATAAAGGAGGCCACCTGACTCTGGGTCAGTAGATAAAGGAGGCCACCTGACTCTGGGTCAGCAGATAAAGGAGGCCACCTGACTCTGGGTCAGCAGATAAAGGAGGCCACCTGACTCTGGGTCAGCAGATAAAGGAGGCCACCTGACTCTGGGTCAGCAGATAAAGGAGGCCACCTGACTCTGGGTCAGCAGATAAAGGAGGCCACCTGACTCTGGGTCAGCAGATAAAGGAGGCCACCTGACTCTGGGTCAGCAGATAAAGGAGGCCACCTGACTCTGGGTCAGCAGATAAAGGAGGCCACCTGACTCTGGGTCAGCAGATAAAGGAGGCCACCTGACTCTGGGTCAGCAGATAAAGGAGGCCACCTGACTCTGGGTCAGCAGATAAAGGAGGCCACCTGACTCTGGGTCAGCAGATAAAGGAGGCCACCTGACTCTGGGTCAGCAGATAAAGGAGGCCACCTGACTCTGGGTCAGCAGATAAAGGAGGCCACCTGACTCTGGGTCAGCAGATAAAGGAGGCCACCTGACTCTGGGTCAGCAGATAAAGGAGGCCACCTGACTCTGGGTCAGCAGATAAAGGAGGCCACCTGACTCTGGGTCAGCAGATAAAGGAGGCCACCTGACTCTGGGTCAGCAGATAAAGGAGGCCACCTGACTCTGGGTCAGCAGATAAAGGAGGCCACCTGACTCTGGGTCAGCAGATAAAGGAGGCCACCTGACTCTGGGTCAGCAGATAAAGGAGGCCACCTGACTCTGGGTCAGCAGATAAAGGAGGCCACCTGACTCTGGGTCAGCAGATAAAGGAGGCCACCTGACTCTGGGTCAGCAGATAAAGGAGGCCACCTGACTCTGGGTCAGCAGATAAAGGAGGCCACCTGACTCTGGGTCAGCAGATAAAGGAGGCCACCTGACTCTGGGTCAGCAGATAAAGGAGGCCACCTGACTCTGGGTCAGCAGATAAAGGAGGCCACCTGACTCTGGGTCAGCAGATAAAGGAGGCCACCTGACTCTGGGTCAGCAGATAAAGGAGGCCACCTGACTCTGGGTCAGCAGATAAAGGAGGCCACCTGACTCTGGGTCAGCAGATAAAGGAGGCCACCTGGGTCAGCAGATAAAGGAGGCCACCTGGGTCAGCAGATAGAGGAGGCCACCTGGGTCAGCAGGTAGAGGAGGCCACCTGGGTCAGCAGATAGAGGAGGCCACCTGGGTCAGCAGATAGAGGAGGCCACCTGGGTCAGCAGATAGAGGAGGCCACCTGACTCTGTGGAAGTAGATACATTTGATTTTATTTATATAGCCTTCCTTCGCTGATATCTCAAGGTGCTGTACAGAAACCCAGCCTAAAACCCCCAAACGGCAAGCAATGCAGATGTAGAAGCACGGTAAAGATAAAGGCCATTATTGCCAAAGTATCCCTTTAATGATATTGAATGTTAGGGAAAGACCCCTCTGAACGATCCAAAACATGAAGAATCATATTTGTCTTGGTAAAATATATTTATAACGAAGTGAAATTTAATCACCAAAGCATGTTTACACCGATTCTGGGGTAATGTAATTATCTGGTCTGGACAGCCAGGGTAATGTAATTATTTTATCACTCATTAAACCCATTTGGAGCAATTACACTGGATTGACCTTCAGATGAGCAGTAGGAGAGGTCAGACAGCACGGTGGGGGAGGAGAGGTCAGAGAGGACGGTGGGGGAGGAGAGGTCAGACAGCACAGCCAGGGAGGACGGTGGGTTAGGAGAGGAACAGAGAGCCTGAGGGTAAGAGCGAGTGACTGAGGGAAAGACTGAGACAGAGGAGTGTGTATTTGAGGGATTCAGTGGGACAAATGGCCTATATGGAGCGCTCTACTGGGCCTCAGTAACAGGCTGCATTGTGAGGGTTGCTGAGCAAACAGGCAGAAAATTCCTGGAATGTGTCATTACTAATCAACTTAACCTTGCTGCCTGGAGGGCACAACAGAGTCAAATCAAATGTTATTGGTCTCGTAAACATATTTTGCAGATGTTATCGCAGGTGCAGCAATATGCTTATGTATCTAGCTCCAACAGTGCAGTATAACTAACAATACAAAACAATATTTTTAAAGAGGAAGCTGAATGATAACTGTAAGGATTTATTTCCTAATAATAATGTAGGAATAACACCATTACAGAAAGACCTGTGTGAAGGCCAACTTAGAGGAGGAACTTTTTCTTTGTTTTTTTTTAGGCAATTATATCTTTTCAGTCTGGAAAAACACCAGGGCTTGATGGTATACCAGTACAGATATATGACCTTTTTGATGTACTCAAAGATCCAGTATTAGCATGTTTTAATTACTCCTATAACAATTGTAGACTTTCAGGTAGTCAATAAATTATGATTTCATTACTACTGAAACAGGACCAAATCTGTTATGGCTATATTGTGGATAAAGAGTTACCTGTCTAACAGAACACAGAGGGTGTTCTTTAATGGAAGCCTCTCTAACATAATCCAGGTAGAATCAGGAATTCCCCAGGGCAGCTGTCTAGGCCCATTGAAAAAAGTAATCTTTACTAATAACATTTTATTTTATTTAACCTTTATTTAACCTGGGAAGGGCTCATTGAGATTTAAAATCTCTTTTTCAAGAGCGTCCTGACCAAGATAGGCAGCACCAAGTCATTACAAAATTAGACAGACATGAAAAACTACAAGTCATTTAGTAAAATCCATTGAATTCACAAGAGTATAACAAAATCAAAAACAGCAAATTAAAAACATTGACAGGTCAGAATCAGCCTCAAAATCCTTTCATTAGTGATTTAAAAATACCAATCGCGACAAGTTCTTCCAGTTTATTTAAGTATTTTGTAAGACGTTCCAAGACGATGGCGCAGAGTACATAAAAGCCCTTTTAATAAATTCAGTTCTGACATTTGGAACAGTTAGTCCAGTGAACGAACAGAGTACCCACCACATTTCTGAACAATAAAAATGCCCAAATAAAAAGGTAGTAAACCCAAAATGGCTTTGTAAATAAAAGTATACCAGTCAATCTCAACCTCAATCTCCTTGCCCTGACAGGTACTAATAGGTGAAAGGTTCAGAGGTCTATTTCTTGCATTAGAAAACTAAACTAATGGTGTTTTGGCAGTATTGAGGATAATCTCAATACACAAGGTATGTTGAACAGTATAAAAAGCAGTTTGCAAGTTCTGGAAAGCTTTTGAGACGAGGCACAACGGTAAATAACAGTATCATCAGCATAAAAATGAAGCTGTGCATTTTAGACATTTTTGTCTAAATCATTTATATAAATAGTGAATAAGAGAGGACCAAGTACAGAGCCTTGGGGCACACCATTCAAGACAGACAATTTAACAGACATAAGCCCATCAAATTCAGTGCACTATCAGACAGATAGTTAGCAAACCATGCAACTGCATGCTCTGAAAGACCTACACTCAACAATCTCTGCCTTAGTATAGCATGTTCAACTGTATCAAAAGCCTTAGAGAGATCAATAAAAAGTGAGACACAGTGCTGTTTTTTGTCAATGGCTTCAGTGATATCATTTAAAACCTTCATGGCTGCTGTAATTGTGCTATGCTTCTTCCTGAAGCCTGATTGGTACATTGATAAAATAGTTAGCAAATAACTCTTTTAGCTGTTCACTTACAAGGGTTTCAAGTCTTTTCACCAGGGGTGACAGCTTTGAGATTGGCCTATAATTATTTAAGAGTTGGATCTCCCCCTTTTAAAAGTGGTAGGACAAATGTTGATTTCCATATCTTTGGAATTTCATTACATTCCAGGGTTAAATTGAACAGATATGTATGTGGTTCAGCTATCAAATCAGCTGCCAGATTTAAAAAGCAGGCACAGTAAAGCCAGCTACTACAGCGACTGAAATTACTGCAACACTTAACAAAGAATTGCAGTTAGTTTCAGAGTGGGTGGCAAAGAATAAGTTAGTCCTAAATATTTATAAAACTTAAAGCATTGTATTTGAGACAAATCATTCACTAAACCGGAAACCTCAACTAAATCTTGTAATAAATAATTTAGAAATTGAGCAAGTTGAGGAGACTAGATTGTAAACTGTTATGGTTAACACATATTGATACAACAGTAGCTAAGATGGGGAGAAGTCTGTCCATAATAAAGTGCTGCTCTGCCTTAACAACACTGTCAACAAGGCAGGTCCTACAGGCCCTAGTTTCTACCTTCTTAACAACACTATCAACAAGGCAGGTCCTACAGGCCCTAGTTTCTACCTTCTTAACAACACTGTCAACAAGGCAGGTCCTACAGGCCCTAGTTTCTACCTTCTTAACAACACTGTCAACAAGGCGGGTCCTACGGGCCCTAGTTTTGTCGCACCTGGACTACTGTTCAGTCGTGTGGTCAGGTGTCGCGAAGAGGGACTTAGAACAATTGCAATTGGCTCAGAACAGGACAGCACGGCTGGCACTTGGATGTACACAGAGAGCTAACATTAATAATATGCATGTCAATCTCCCTTGGCTCAAAGTGGAGGAGAGATTGACTTCATCACTACTTCTATTTATGAGAGGTATTGACATGTTGGATGCACCGAGGTGTCTGTTTGAACTAATGGAACACAGCTCAGACACCCATGCATACCCCATAAGACATACCACCAGAGGTCTGTTTAAACTACTAGCACACTGCTCAGACACGCATGCATACTCCACAAGACATGGACACCAGAGGTCTGTTTAACCTCTTGAAGTTAGGGGGCACTATTTTTGGAAAAATAAAGTTCCCGAAATAAACGGCCTATTTCTCAGGACCAGATGGTAAATATATGCATATAATTGACAGCTTAGGATAGAAAACACTCTAAAGTTTCCAAAACTGTAAAAATATTGTCTGTGAGTATAACAGAACTGATATTGCAGGCGAAAGCCTAAGAAAAATCCAATCAGGAAGTGACTCATATTTTGAAACCGTTGTGTTCCTATGCATCCCTATTGGCCATTGAAAGGGATATCAACCAGATTCCTTTTTCTACGTATTCCCTAAGGTGTCTACAGCCTTTAGACATAGTTTCACACCTTTATGTTGAAGAATGAGCGTAAAGGACCACATTGCGTAAGTGGCCAGCTGAAGGCTCTCAGTGATTCTTGCGTAAAAGACAGAGGTAGCCATTTTTTCTCTCGGTCCTACTGAAAAGCCAATTGTCCTGGTTGATATATTATCAAATAGATATTTGAAAAACACCTTGAGGATTGATTATAAAAAAACGTTTGCCATGTTTCTGTCGATTATTATGGATATCATTTGGAATTTTTTTCGCCGTTGTCGTGACCGCTATTTCCAGTGGATTTCTCAACATAACGTGACAAACAAACGGAGGTATTTTGGGTATAAAAATAATCTTTAGGGAACAAAAGGAACATTTGCTGTCTAACTGGGAGTCTCGTCAGTGAAAACATCCAAAGATCATCAAAGGTAAACGGTTAATTTGATTGCTTTTCTGATTTTCGTGACCAAGCTTCCTGCTATTAGCTGGACATAATGCTATGCTAGGCTATCGATAAACTTACACAAACGCTTGTCTTGCTTTGGCTGTAAAGCATAATTTCAAAATCTGAGACGACAGGGTGATTAACAAAAGGCTAAGCTGTGTTTCGCTATATTTCACTTGTGATTTCATGAATATGAATATTTTCTAGTAAGATTATTTGGCCGTTGCGCTATGCTAATTAGTGTAGTTGCTGACAATTCTCCCAGATCCAGGATGGGTAGTTCCAAGAGGTTAAACTACTAGCACACAGCTCAGACACACATGCATACCCCACAAGACATGCTACCAGGTGTAAAAATAGTAAATAATGGTTACTACTTAAGTTTTGAGCTTTTAAAGAGGATTAAAACAAGGCTGTCTCCATATCTATTTATTATGGCAATTGAAATACTGGCTATTAAAATTAGATCTGACATGAACATCTAGAAACCAGGGGATAAAACAGGTGTCTGCATGCCGATGACTCAAGTTTTCTTAAGTCTGCAATCTGGATCCCTGTCTCATTGAAGGTCTTGATCTTTAACCCTCTGGATCTAAACCTAATTATGATAAGTGTACCATATTACGTTTTGGATCGTTAAAAGACGTTGTAGTTTACCAATAAAATGGGTGGATGGTTAAGTAGACATACTTGGTAACTCACCACAATTCATTTCAATAGAATGTTTGCAAAATAGACACGATTCTGCAACCATGGTAAATACTAAAAAAACACATTGATTAACTCTTTGGTCCTATCAGTTTACTTACTAATGGCACTTCCTACTCAAGACAACTCGTTTTTTAAAAATCATATTGTTCAAAAATGACTTACCTTTTTATACTTCTAATTTCTAACTTCTAACTTCTAATTTCCTACTCATTGAAAATGTGTTTAAAGTATCACCCTTTCTTAAACAAGCCATACAAAGCTCGTTACAATTTCAGTTTTATCCTTCAGAAAAGATCACATTTTATTGGTCACATAAACATGGTTAACAGATGTTATTGCGATACAACCAATATTATGGTTAAAATATATTGATTTGAATTTAAAAAAACATTCTATGTATACATTTATTTTCTAGTGTAATTATATAATGAATAGAAAAGGTGGAGTTGTGTCACATATGCAGCTATTGGAAATATATGGAACGTCTGCTCAATCCACACTTAAAACCAACTGATTGCAGCATTACCACAAACACGAAGGAGGCAAGTGGAAAAGGGAGAAGGTAGGGAACTTGTTTGCCTGCCATATTAAAGATACTAATTGACTGTAAGGAACTGGCATAAATAGAAAAATATACCAGTTTCATTTGAACACAAAAAAGGTGCGCCATACAAGTTGCAAAATAAATGGGAAGAGATTTTCGATGTACTGATTCCATTGCACATGGTTTATGAATTGATACAAAAAAACACTTTCAACACTGAGTTTTTCACTTTAAATGATTCTACAAAGTTCTTGCCACCAACAGAATACTATATAAACTTTATACTGTATATAAACTCAGCAAAAAAAGAAATGTCCCTTTTTCAGGACCCTGTCTTTCAAAGATAATTAGCAAAAATCCAAATAACTTCACAGATCTTCATTGTAAAGGGTTTAAACACTGTTTCCCATGCCTGTTCAATGAACCATAAACAATTAATGAACATGCACCTGTGGAACGGTCGTTAAGACACTAACCGCTCACAGACGGTAGGCAATTAAGGTCACAGTTATGAAAACGTAGGACACTTAAGAGGCCATTCTACTGACTCTGAAAAACACCAAAAGAAAGATGCCCAGGGTCCCCACCCATCTGTGTGAACATGCCTTATGCATGCTGCAAGGAGGCATGAGGACTACAGATGTGGCCAGGGCAATAAATTGCATTGTCCGTACTGTGAGATGTCTAAAACAGCGCTACAGCGAGACAGGACAGACAGCTGATCGTCCTCACATCGCAGACCACGTGTAACAACACCTGCTCAGGATCGGTACATCCGAACATCACACCTGCGGGACAGGTACAGGATGGCAACAACTGCCCGAGTTACACCAGGAACGTACAATCCCTCCATCAGTGCTTCGACTGTCCTCAATAGGCTGAGAGAGGCTGGACTGAGGGCTTGTAGGCCTGTTGTAAGGCAGGTCCTCACCAGACATCACCGGCAACAACGTCGCCTATGGGCACAAACCCACCGTCGCTGGACCAGAAAGGACTGGCAAAAAGTGCTCTTCACTGACGAGTTGTGGTTTTGTCTCACCAGGAATGATGGTCGAATTTGCATTTATCGTCGAAGGAATGAGCGTTAAACAGAAGCCTGTACTCTGGAGAGGGACCGATTTTGGAGGTGGAGGGTCCGTCATGGTCTGGGGCGGTGTGTCACGGCATCATCGGACTCAGCTTGTTATTTCAGGCAATCTCAACGCTGTGCGTTACAGGGAAGACATCCTCCTTCCTCATGTGGTACCCTTCCTGCAGGCTCATCCTGACATGACCCTCCAGCATGACAATGCCACCACGCACAGAACGAGCAGTGTGGTTGATTTCCTGCAAGACAGGAATTGTCAGTGTTTTGCCATGGCCAGTGACGAGCCCGGATCTCAATCCCATTGAGCACGTCTGGGACCTGTTGGATCGGAGGGTAAGGGTTAGGGCCATTCCCCCCCCAGAAATGTCCGGGAACTTGCAGGTGCCTTGGTGGAAGAGTGGGATAGGTACCATCTCACAGCAAGACCTGGCAAATCTGGTGCAGTACATGAGGAGGAGATACACTGCAGTACTTAATGCAGCTGGTGGCCACACCAGATACTGACTGTTACTTTTGATTTTGAACCCCACTTTGTTCAGGGACACATTATTCCATTTCTGTTAGTCACATGTCTGTGGAACTTGTTCAGTTTATGTCTGTTGTTGAATCTTATGTTCATACTAATATTTACACCTGTTGAGTTTGCTGAAAATAAACGCAGTTGACAGTGAGAGGACGTTTCTTTTTTGCTGAGTGTTGTATGCCCCATATAAAATCTCAACTCTGTAGATTTTGCTGCGAAGAGACGTCACAAAATAATGTATTCTGGTATTGCCCCGATGTAGCTTGGTTCAGGAATGGTTAAAAAAAATCACAACATGCATTTAAAATGAACCTTACAAATAGCAGTGTTGGGCAATTTGGAAAGCCATAGTCAGCCAATAAATATTATAATAATACTGGTAGGAAAGGTTTTCATCTTTGGCTCAATTTGTTGATACCATACGATTTAGAACGTTTTTAAAATTTAAAACATCACAGCACAATTGAAAAATATATGGCACATGGAAACCAAATGCGGGTCTTCAGTGTGTCTACGGTGATAGGTGGGATGTGCTGAGGGGGTCTACGGTGATAGGTGGGATTTGTTTAGGGGGTCTACGGTGATAGGTGGGATTTGTTTAGGGGGTCTACGGTGATAGGTGGGATTTGTTTAGGGGGTCTACGGGGATAGGTGAGATGTGCTGAGGGGGTCTACGGGGATAGGTGAGATGTGCTGAGGGGGTCTACGGGGATAGGTGGGATGTGCTGAGGGGGTCTACGGGGATAGGTGGGATGTGCTGAGGGGGTCTACGGGGATAGGTGGGATGTGCTGAGGGGGTCTACGGGGATAGGTGGGATGTGCTGAGGGGGTCTACGGGGATAGGTGGGATGTGCTGAGGGTTGGGATAAAGAGTTTATGTTCAGTAATGTATTGTGTGATTGCTGTACATAAAAGTACTGTGTATATGCAAAATGTAACAGAAAAGCTGTAAAAAAAAATATATATATATGTGCCTCCGAATTGGTGGGTGGTTTAATTATATATAAAACGATACACACAAATCCCAAGAATAAATGTAAAGAAATTAAGGAATATCTGAACGATAAGTCCGGTATATACAATCCACATTTTTATTGTTACAACCTGAATTAAAGATTTAAAAAAAAATCTGCTATCTGCACACAATAGCCCATAATGACAATGAGGACATGTTTTTAGGAAATGTAAGATATTTATTGAAAATTAAATACAGAAATCATCTTTCTTACAGTAGTATTTACACCCATGAGTCAAACATTTGCCTATTCTTAATTTTTTAAATTCAAGCTCTGTCAAATTGGTTGTTGATCATTGCTCGACAACAATGTTCAAGTCTTGCCATAGATTTTCAAGTAGATTTAAGTAAAAACTGTAACTCAGCCACTCAGGAACATTCACTGTCTTCTTGATAAGCAACTCCAGTGTATATTTGGCCTTGTGTTATTGGTTATTGTCCTGCTGAAAGGTGAATTCATGTCCCAGTGTCTGGTGGAAAGCAGACTGAACCAGGTTTTCCTCTTGGATTTTGCTTAACGATTACAAGCATACCAATAACATGACACAGCCACCATTATGCTTGAATATATAGAGAGTGGTGGTGTTTTGGATTTGCCCCAAACATAACACTTTGCCACATTAATTTAGTGCATTTTTCTGTTTGGAATTCATACCCCATACAATGTGTCATTAATAACTTCATGCTCAAAGGTATATTCAATGTCTGCTTTTTATTTTTACCCATCTACCTACCAATAGTTCCCCTTCTTTGTGAGGCATTGGACAACCTCCCTGGTCTTTGAATCCGTGTTTGAAATTCACTGCTCCACTGAGGGACCTTACAGAGATGAAGTAGTCATGTTAAACACTATTGCACAACTTATGTAATACAACTTAATACAACAAAATACAACTTATGTAACTTAAGCACATTTTTACTCCTGAACTTATTTTGCCATAACAGAGGTTAAATACTTATTGACTCAAGACATTTAAGCTTTTCATTTTTAATTAATTTGTAAACATTTGGAAAATTATAATTCCACATTGATATTATGGGGTATTGTGTGTAGGCCAGTGACCAAACAATCTAAATGTAATCGATTTTAAATTCAGGCACTAACACAACACAATGTGGAACAAGTCAAGAGGTGTGAATACTTTCTGAAGGCCACTGAATGATGTAGGTAAAACGGTATGTAAACATTATTAAAGTGACCAGTGTTCCATGACTATAGGGCATCAGTCTTTACGGTTCAGGGTAGGGTACTGGGTGGTAGCCGACTTGTAACGGCGACTAAGGTTCAGGGTAGGGTACTGGGTGGTAGCCGACTTGTAACCGCCTTCAAGATTGAAATGGGGTGCAGGCCTTGACTCGGGTAGCTGAGGATCTTGGTGATCTTGGCCTTCCTGTGACATGGAGTGCTGTAGATATCCTGGAGGGCAGGATGCCCCCGGTAATGTACTGGGCCTTACGGTCAGATGCTGAGCGGTTGCCATACCAGGCGGTGACGCAACCGCTCTCTCTGCCGCTGTAGAACCTTTTGAGGATTTGGGAACCCATGACAAATCTTTCCAGTCTCCTGAAGGAGAATAGGTTTTGTCGTGCCCTCTTCACAACTGTCTTGGTGTGTTTGGACCATGATAATTCGTTGGTGATGTGGACACCAAGGAACTTGACTCTCGACCCGCTCCATTACAGTCTCGTTGATGTGAATTGGGGCCTGTTCGGCCCTTCTTTTCCTGTAGTCCACGATCAGCTCCTTTGTCTTAATCACGTTGAGGGAGAGGTTGTTGTCCTGGCACCACACTGCCAGGTCTCTGACCTCCAACCCACCAATGTCTGTCATGATGGCATCCTCTCTTTGAAGAACATATGCCAATGCCATCGAATGACCGCAGCCGCAGGGTTTGTGCCTTTTTTAAATTAGTTTATGATTCCTAAATATTCATTGGGCTTGGTGTGAATGGATTGATCTTAATAGAATCCATATTTAGTATTTATATGTGACAAGGTAGGCATTATTTTGACTCCGTCGTGCTCATGTTGTCAATACGAAAAGGCTATCGATCCCCTCCATCCTGGTATTTCTTAATTTGTAGATGAATATTTACAACCTGAATAATAATGCTGTGATGATAATGCAGTGTAATGGCTAGTTTCATATAGGTTTTATTGACCAGCGTATCCAAGTCAACAGAATAGTTACTTCCCCTTTTTACACTTGGCCTTATAGTCCTAGGACAGCTGTAACATGCAGTACATTTAAATAGAATATATATGGTCTTATAGTCCTAGGACAGCTGTAACATGCAGTACATTTAAATAGAATAGATACGTGCAGTGTACGTATGCTTGTGGTCAAGTTTGGTGTTGATGGTCCATTGACCAGGTATGCTGGTGTGTTTTCTTCTTGAACACTTGTTGACCATTCAGTCTTTTTCCTGAGAGGAACTGTTCCAGCAGGGTAGAACTAGCAGGAGAGAAATTCGCTCACAGTAAAAAAAAAAACCCATCTCTTTATGGTTGACTCGAAATGACTGACTGAGGGTCTGCGGACTGCAGGCCGGTCCGGCTGAGCTGAGTGTCTGCAGGCCCGGTCCGGCTGAGCTGAGTGTCTGCAGACTGCAGGCTACATGAAGTCAATTGGACAGATTTTATTCTGCGGAGCTGGGACGAGGAGGAGAGGGTAGAGGAGAGGCCAGGACAAGGGAGGGTGGGGTGGGATGGCAGTCCAGGGTCAGCCTGCGGGGGTAGGCGAGGGCCTTTCTCTGGATCTGCTGACAGAACCGGCTGCTTCTACAGCGGAGGAACAGAGGGGGAGGGGGAGCGTCTCTAAGGTTCAGCTACAGACATGCCATCGTCCCACATGGTTAACTGCACTCTGCTATGCTCAGTGTCTGTGTCACTGCTCTGTTTCACTCTGCTATACTCACTGTATCAATGCTCTGCTTCTCTATGTAGCACATTGTGATTGGTTGAGGCTGGGTTGCGTTGAGGTGGAGACTGACAGACTGCCTACCTGCCTTGGTCCAGTAGTAATATGTAGTGACAGGGTGTCATGGCTGGACCTTGAACCAGGTCTGTCTCTTTGAGGGGCAACTGCATGACTTGCCTGTTTTTGTTAATGCTTGTTTTAGAAAAGAGGATCTGGGTTAGGGTAATTAGGGATCCCTCCACCCAGCTTTATAATTGCATATTGATCTGGGTTGGTCAGTGCAGTGATCATGTTTTCCTTGTGGAACAGACTTGGAAAAGGCAGGCTTTCTATGGCGGTTTTGGAGCAGTGACTTCTTCCTTGCGGAGCGGCCATTCCGGTTATGTCGCTAAATCACATTTTATTTGTCATATTTTACCTTTACCGTGCATTGAAGGGGTAGCCTTATCGTGAAATGCTTACTTACAAGCCCTTAACCAACAATGCAATTCAAGGAATAGATTTAAGAAAATATTTACTAAATAAACTAAAGTAAAAAAATACAATAATAATAATAATAATAATAATAATCAAAGGTAACAAGAAATTACATTACAATAATGAGGCTATATACAGGGAGTACCCGTACAGGGTCAATGTGGAGGCTATATACAGGGGGTACCGGTACAGAGTCAATGTGGAGGCTATATACAGGGGGTACCGGTACAATGTGGAGGCTATATACAGGGGGTACCGGTACAATGTGGAGGCTATATACAGGGGGTACCGGTACAATGTGGAGCTATATACAGGGGGTACCGGTACAATGTGGAGGCTATATACAGGGGGTACCGGTACAATGTGGAGGCTATATACAGGGGTACCGGTACAATGTGGAGGCTATATACAGGGGGTACCGGTACAATGTGGAGGCTATATACAGGGGGTACCGGTACAGAGTCAATGTGGAGACTATATACAGGGGGTACCGGTACAGAGTCAATGTGGAGGCTATATACAGGGGGTACCGGTACAGAGTCAATGTGGAGACTATATACAGGGGGTACCGGTACAGTCAATGTGGAGGCTATATACAGGGACTCCTGTGGCGGGCCGGGCGCAGTGCGCGCTAACCAAGGTTGCCAGGTGCACGGTGTTTCCTCCGACACATTGGTGCGGCTGGCTTCCGGGTTGGATGCGCGCTGTGTTAAGAAGCAGTGCGGTTGTGTATCGGAGGACGCATGACTTTCAACCTCCGTCTCTCCCGAGCCCGTACGGGAGTTGTAGTGATGAGACAAGATAGTAGCTACTAAACAATTGGATACCACAAAATTGGGGAGAAAAAGGGGTAAAAATAAATAAATAAATAATAATAATAAATAAATATAATCTTAACTAATTTCTTGAGCTGCATTGTTGGTTAAGCGCTTGTAAGTAAGCATTTCACGCTAAGGTTTTACCTGTGGTATTTGGTGCATGTGACAAATAACATTTGATTAATCCCTCCAGAGAACCCATTTCCACTGCTCCAGAGTCGAATGGCGGCGAGCTTTACACTACTCCAGCCGACGCATGGCATTGCACCTGGTGATCTTAGGCTTGTGTGTGGCTGCTCTGCCATGAAACCCATTTTCATGAGTCCCCCGACAAACTGTTATTGTGCTGATGTTGCTTCCAGAGGCAGTTTTGATCTGTAGTGAGTGTTGCATCTGAAGATGGACTATTTTTTTTTACATGCTTCAGCACTCGGCGGTTCTGTGAGCTTGTGTTTCCTACCACTTCGTGGCTGAGCCATTGTTTCTCCTTCACGTTTCCACTTCACAATAACAGCACTTACAGGTGACTGGGGCAGCTCTAGCAGGGCAGAGATTTGACGAACTGACTTGTTAGAAAGGTTGAATCCTATGATGGTGCCGCAAGTCACTGATCTCTTCAGTAAGGTCATTCCACTGCCAATGTTTGTCTATGGGGCGGCAGGGTAGCCTAGTGGTTAGAGCATTGGACTAATAACCGAAAGGTTGCAAGTTCGAATCCCCGAGCTGACAAGGTACAAATCTGTCGTTCTGCCCCTGAACAGGCAGTTAACCCACTGTTCCTAGGCCGTCATTGAAAATAAGAATTTGTTCTTAACTGACTTGCCTAGTAAAATAAAGGTAAAATTAAATGGGGATTGTATGTGCTTGATTTAATATCCCTGTCAGCAACAGGTGTGACTGACATAGCATAATCCACTAATTTGAAGCAGTGTCCACACTTTTGTACAACTGAATGTTCTCATCGAATGAATGGGAAGTCTGACTGAAATACAGGAAAAATTTACCTTTTAAATGAAAAATATATATATTTAATTGTTAATAAAATGTGTGACAGGGTTGTTTGGTTGCGGGACTTGGGACAAAGGGACTGTACCTCACAATCCGGGACATTATCATCATACTCCCGGATTCATCTACATGTCTCTGCTAGATAAAGCCCCTTATCTCAGCTCACTGGTCACCATAGCAGCACCCACCCGTAGCACGCGCTCCAGCAGGTATATCTCACTGGTCACCGCCAAAGCTAATTCCTCCTTCGGCCGACTTTCCTTCCAGTTCTCTGCTGCCCATGACTGGAACGAATTGCAAAAATCACTGAAGCTGGAGACTCATATCTCCCTCATTAACTTTAAGCACCAGCTGTCAGAGCAGCTTACAGATCACTGCACCTGTACATAGCTTATCTGTAGATAGCCCATCCAACTACCTCATCCCCATACTGTATTCATTTTGCTCCTTTGCACCCCAGTATCTCTACCTGCACACTCATATTCTGCACATCTACCATTCCAGTGTTTAATTGCTATAATTGTAATTACTTCGCCACTATGGCCTATTGTTTGCCTTAACTCCTTACTTCATTTGCACACACACACACACACACACGTTTGTTTTCCATGTGTAACTCTTGTGTTTGTGTCAAACTGCTTTCTTTTATCTTGTCCAGGTCGCAGTTGAAATTAGAACTTGTTCTCAACTAGCCTACCTGGTTAAATAAAGGTGAGATAAAAAACATTTAAATCCAGTCTCTCCTGTCAGGCCCCCATGTCTCCCGGCAGGGCCCCGTCCCCGTCCAGTCTCTCCCGGCCCGGTCTCTCCCTGCCAGCCCCAGACCAACACAGGACTCATTGGTCCCATAGGTCCATTGATCTGTAGTCTGTATTTAGTCAATATTGCAAGAGGATATGTTTCTCTGTATGCCATTCTGCTCTCTGTTTATGTTGTTCTCTCTGATTTTCCCATCTCCCTCATGTCAATGCTTGGTCACCACACACACAAACACACGTGTGCATGAGTAGATTAGTATAATAAGTGTCTGTTCTCTCTCTGGGTTAGGAGTTTAACACAGTCCTCTAGTTAGTAAAATAACAGTGTCTGTTCTCTCTCTGGGTTAGGAGTTTAACACAGTCCTCTAGTTAGTAAAATAACAGTGTCTGTTCTCTCTCTGGGTTAGGAGTTTAACACAGTCCTCTAGTTAGTAAAATAACAGTGTCTGTTCTCGCTCTGGGTTAGGAGTTTAACAGAGAATCCTCCAATTCGAACGGAGCATTCTCAGTGAAAAGGCTATTTCAAGATTTAGTTTGTTTTATAACGCAGAGACATAAAAATGGTATCCATGAGGTCATCTGACTCTGGGGAAGTAGATAAAGGACTTCATTGCCAAAATCCCAAACTATCCCTTTTAAATTCAGCTATTTTTAAAACTTCTGCTCAAAGTTCTGCTGCTCCACCCTCCCATTTCCCAAAACAGAACTGTACATGTCATCCTCAGGCCACATGGTCCATTACGGTCACAATGAATCAAGTGGTTCTTTAATGCTAGGGCTGACCTTTTCCTACAAGGTTGATCAACGTTACCTTTCCGGGAGTGTGTTTCCTGTCTGTGTGTGATATGGAGCCTCGTATCAGTGACTCCCCAGGGATCCTATAGGAAGGACATGTGTAACATCCCTCTGAGGCAGCGGTATAAATGTACTGCACTTCCATTAGCCTTACAGCTGCGTTATGTCACTTTTTGGGCGGCCTGACCAAATGTACATAGAAATTTGTTTTCTAGATCTGTCATTCTCATTGAAAGCCAGTCTAAGTAGCGGTAGATCTGTTCTATGTGCACTATTTCTATGCTTCCCATAGTTTTTGTTTTGGCTTCTTTTACTTTCTGTTTTGTACAACAGCTGAAAATACAATATTTTTGGTTATGTAAAATATATTTCACAGCGGTTTAGATGGTACAATGATTCTCTACACTATACTTGTTGTTTAGTCACTTCAACTGAAATTCAGCAAAATATTATTTTAGCAACCAGGAAATGGTGGGGTGATTTCTGCATAGTGCACCTTCAAGATAATTCCGTCACAATACATGACAGTATTAGGCTATTAGATTACAGTTTGACAGCATCCTTATCTTCCATGTTGAAGAATCACTCGACGATCCAGATCCACTTTGAACAGAGGAAAATGATGTTTTGGACAAGGCCTCGTATAACAGCCTCACCCATTCTGTTGTTCCATTCCCTCTTGTGTTTCATCTGTTCTCGGTTCCCTGCCAACATGGCTGAAGGATGAAATCCGACTAGAGCTGTCTTTAAGCTGACTGACATGAACTAACAAGTCACAGTAAGTATTGGTGAGTGGTGTGGTAGTCTAGTATTTACTATGTAGCTATCAATGGATATTCTTGAGACAATACTTTTGTTTCTGCATTCGGCTACAATGATGACATATTGCTTATGTCTTTTTTTCTATGCTTGTGTTGTAGAGTAGACTGAATCATGTTAGTCCTGCTGGGTGTCAGCGTGCTTGTGTTGTAGAGTAGACTGGATCATGTTTACCCTGCTGGGCGTGCTTGTGTTGTAGATAGACTGGATCATGTTTACCCTGCTGGGCGTGCTTGTATTGTAGAGTAGACTGGATCATGTTCGTCCTGCTGGGCGTCAGTGTGCTTGTGTTGTAGAGTAGACTGGATCATGTTAAACCTGCTGGGCGTCAGGGTTTCCGTTAAGAAAATATGGCACCGGACAAATGTGGCCCCCATTTCAAACAATTAAGTATATGTTTTCAAAATGCGTACTGCCTCCAGCTCATTGCAAAATGGTGTGTGACTCGCTGAAGCCCGCCTAGTTGCATTGAATGGGAAGCGAGCTTCAATGAATAATGAATAATAATAATAATAATAAATAAAGGTGAAATAAAAATAAATAAAAAATTACCCTTTGAGAAATATAAAAAGTAGTTACAGTGCCTTGCGAAGGTATTCGGCCTCCTTGAACTTTGCGACCTTTTGCCACATTTCAGGCTTCAAACATAAAGATATAAAACTGTATTTTTTTGTGAAGAATCAACAAGTGGGACACAATCATGAAGTGGAACGACATTTATTGGATATTTCAAACTTTTTTAACAAATCAAAAACTGAAAAATTGGGCGTGCAAAATTATTCAGCCCCTTTACTTTCAGTGCAGCAAACTCTCCAGAAGTTCAGTGAGGATCTCTGAATGATCCAATGTTGACCTAAATGACTAATGATAAATACAATCCACCTGTGTGTAATCAAGTCTCCGTATAAATGCACCTGCACTGTGATAGTCTCAGAGGTCCGTTAAAAGCGCAGAGAGCATCATGAAGAACAAGGAACACACCAGGCAGGTCCGAGATACTGTTGTGAAGAAGTTTAAAGCCGGATTTGGGTACAAAAAGATTTCCCAAGCTTTAAACATCCCAAGCGATAATGCAAGCGATAATATTGAAATGGAAGGAGTATCAGACCACTGCAAATCTACCAAGACCTGGCCGTCCCTCTAAACTTTCAGCTCATACAAGGAGAAGACTGATCAGAGATGCAGCCAAGAGGCCCATGATCACTCTGGATGAACTGCAGAGATCTACAGCTGAGGTGGGAGACTCTGTCCATAGGACAACAATCAGTCGTATATTGCACAAATCTGGCCTTTATGGAAGAGTGGCAAGAAGAAAGCCATTTCTTAAAGATATCCATAAAAAGTGTCGTTTAAAGTTTGCCACAAGCCACCTGGGAGACACACCAAACATGTGGAAGAAGGTGCTCTGGTCAGATGAAACCAAAATTGAACTTTTTGGCAACAATGCAAAACGTTATGTTTGGCGTAAAAGCAACACAGCTCATCACCCTGACCACACCATCCCCACTGTCAAACATGGTGGTGGCAGCATCATGGTTTGGGCCTGCTTTTCTTCAGCAGGGACAGGGAAGATGGTTAAAATTGATGGGAAGATGGATGGAGCCAAACACAGGACCATTCTGGAAGAAAACCTGATGGAGTCTGCAAAAGACCTGAGACTGGGACGGAGATTTGTCTTCCAACAAGACAATGATCCAAAACATAAAGTAAAATCTACAATGGAATGGTTAAAAAATAAACATATCCAGGTGTCAGAATGGCCAAGTAAAAGTCCAGACCTGAATCCAATCGAGAACCTGTGGAAAGAACTGAAAACTGCTGTTCACAAATGCTCTCCATCCAACATCACTGAGCTCGAGCTGTTTTGCAAGGAGGAATGGGAAAAAATTTCAGTCTCTCAATGTGCAAAACTGATAGAGACATACCCCAAGCGACTTACAGCTGTAATCGCAGCAAAAGGTGGCGCTACAAAGTATTAACTTAAGGGGGCTGAATAATTTTGCACGCCCAATTTTTCAGTTTTTGATTTGTTAAAAAAGTTTGAAATATCCAATAAATGTCGTTCCACTTCATGATTGTGTCCCACTTGTTGTTGATTCTTTACAAAAAAATAGTTTTATTTATGTTTGAAGCCTGAAATGTGGCTAAAGGTCGCAAAGTTCAAGGGGGCCGAATACTTTCGCAAGGCACTATCTTTAATTGTGGTCATTGTTTTTTTCTCTTGCTTTGATTGCCTTTAGAATTGTTGCATAATGATTAAGCTTATTAAAGCATGTTTTTCTCCAGCAGCTGTCTGAGCTGTGTCAGCAGCTCTCACTACATCCACTTGTATTTATCGTCCAAAAGCCAGCTAACGGAAACGCTGCTGGGCATCTTACTGTAGCATATGGATGTGTGAGAGAACTAGTCTGGCAGATCAAACTGCCTGTTTTTGTGTTCTGTGAACCAACATTGAGGTGTCTTTTGTCAACATGCCCTGTCTGATCTCTCTAAATCACTGCTCTCTGTCTCTAGGCTGTAGGTATGATCCTGTCAGTGTTCAATTAACTGTGGGATTATAGCATTTCCTCTGTCGGGTGGTTAAACCCATAGATGTTGAATGGTTACTGTATATTGTCGGGTGGGTAAACCCGTAGATGTTGAACAGTTACTGTATATTGTCTCTGGTTAACTTCTTGACGCTACCCATCCCTTTAGAGGGATAATTGTCATCAACAACCGCTGAATTGCATAGCGCCACATTCAAATAATATTACAAAAAATATTTATATTCATATACTCAAGTGCAATATAGCAAAACACAACTTAGCCTTTTGTTAATCCACCTGTCGTGTCAGATTTTGAAAATATGCTTTACAGCGAAAGCAATCGTTTGTAAGTTTATCGATCGCTCGACAAAACATTATATTAATAATGTTACTTACCCTACATTGTTCATCTCATATGCATACGTTGATACTGTACTCTATATCATCGACTGCATCCTTATGTAATACATGTATCACTAGCCACTTTAACTATGCCACTTGGTTTACATACTTATCTCATATGTATATACTGTACTCGATATCATCTACTGTATCTTGCCTATGCTGCTCTGTACCATCACTCATTCATATATCCTTATGTACATATTCTTTATCCCCTTACACTGTGTATGACAGTAGTTTTTTTTGGAATTGTTAGTTAGATTACTTGCTCGTTATTACTGCATTGTCGGAACTAGAAGCACAAGCATTTCGCTACACTCGCATTAACATCTGCTAACCATGTGTATGTGACAAATAAAATTTGATTTGATTTGAACACCTAGCATCAAGTAGCTTGGTCACGAAAATCAGAAAAGCAATCAAATTAATCGTTTACCTTTGATCTTCGGATGTTTTCACTCACGAGACTCCATTACACAAATGTTCCTTTTGATCCATAAAGATTATTTTTATATCCAAAATACCTGTTTGTTTGGCGCGTTATGTTCAGAAATCCACAGGAAAGAGCGGTCACGACAACACAGAAAAATTCCAAATAGTATCCGTAATGTCCACAGAAACATGTCAAACGTTTTTTATAATCAATCATCAGGTTGTTTTTAGAATATATAATCGATAATATATCAGTAGGAGAGGGAAAGGCAATGGCTGCCCAAACTTTGTTGCTCCAATAAAAACGCTGCTTGCAGTCAACAATGACACGATGTTGTCTTTCTTGCTCATTTTTCAAAATAAAAGCCTGAAACTATGTCTAAAGACTGACACCTTGAGGAAGCGATAGGAAAAGGAATCTGGTTGATATCCCTTTAAATGGAGCAAAGGCAGGCTATGGAACTTGGAGTTTTCAAAATAGAAGCCACTTCCTGGTTTGATTTTTTTCTCAGGGTTTCACCTGCAATATCAGTTATGGTATACTCACAGACAATATTTTTACAGTTTTGGAAACTTTTGTGTTTTCTATCCTAAGCTGTCAATTATATGCATATTCTAGCATCTGGTCCTGAGAAATAGGCGGCTTACTTTGGGAACGTTATTTTTCCAAAAATAAAAATAGTGCCCCCTAGTTTCAAGAGGTTATACCATAGATATTGAACAGTACTGTATAGAGGTCGACCGACTAATCGGATTTCAAGTTATCATAACAATCGGAAATCGGTATCTTTGGGCCTCGGTGCCGATTGAAATTTTTTAAATATTTTTTTTACATTTTTTATACCTCTGTAACAAGGCAAGTCAGAACACGTTCTTATTTTCAATGACGGCCTAGGAACGGTGGGTTAACGGCCTTGTTCAGGGGCAGAACGACAGATTTTCACCTTATCACCTCGGGGGATCCATTCTTGCAACCTTACAGCTAACTAGTCCAACGCAATAACGACCTGCCTCTCTCTCGTGGCACTCCACAAGAAGACTGCCTGTTACGCGAATGCAGTAAGCCAAGGTAAGTTGCTAGCTAGCATTAAACTTATCTTATAAAAAACAATCAATCATAATCACTAGTTAACTACACATGGTTGATGATATTACTAGATATTGTCTAGCGTGTCCTGCATTGCATATAATCTGACTGAGCATACAAGCATCTGACTGAGCGGTGGTAGGCAGAAGCAGGTGCGTAAACAGTCATTCAAGCAGCACTTTCGTGTTTTTGCCAGCATTTCTTCGTTGTGCGTCAAGCATTGCGCTGTTTATGACTTCAAGCCTATCAACTTCCGAGATGAGGCTGGTGTAACCAAAGTAAAATGGCTAGCTAGTTAGCGCACGCTAACTAGAGAGACAGAAGCTATACTGTTACACTGGCAATACTAAAGTGCCTATAAGAACATCCAAAAGTCAAAGGTTAATGAAATACAAATGGTATAGAGGGTAATAGTCTTATAATTCCTATAATAACTCCAACATAAAACTTCTTACCTGGGAATATTGAAGACTCATGAACCACCAGCTTTCATATGTTCTCATGTTCTGAGCAAGGAACTGAAACGTTAGCTTTCTTACATAGCACATATTGCACTTTTACTTTATTCTCCAACACTTTGTTTTTGCATTATTTACTTGAGGCTAAATTGATTTTATTGATGTATTATATTAAGTTAAAATAAGTGTTCATTCAGTATTGTTGTAATTGTCATTATTACAAATAAAATTAAATAAATCGGCAGATTAATTGGTATCGGCTTTTTTGGTCCTCCAATAATCGGTATCGGCGTCGAAAAATCATAGTCGGGCGACCTCTAGTTTAGATAGTTTAGCGTTCTAATTTTGACAGTTTCATTTCAAGCTAAAGTGAACTGTTAGCTAGCTAACGTTAGCTGGCTCCCTAGCTGACATTATTTGTTTCCTATAGCCGTGTGGTGTTCTAGTTAGAGCCTAATGTTAGATAACCAACCATGTTCAATGTTAGCTAACTCCCAGCACTGTGGCATTGTTGGCACTGTTCGTGGTTATTTAACTAGCTAACGTTAGATGGCTGGCTCGTTAGCTAACGTTATGTGACGTGTGTGAACTTACACTTTGTTTACCTAGCTAGCAAGCTGAATGTCATAAGCTAAAGTGTACTTTTAGCTAGCTAGCTAACGTTAGCTGGCTGGTTCCCTAGCTGATGTTATTAGTTTCCTAGAGCCGTGTGGTGTTCTAGTTAGAGCCTAATGTTAGATAGCTAACATTGAACATGGTTGGTTAACTCCCAGCACTGTCCATTGTTGTTTAACTAGCTAATGTTAGCTGGCTCGTTAGCTAACATTATGTGATGTGTACAACACCCATTGAATATTGAAACATAATGAAATTGCTGCCAGCAGAGCTGGTTAGGATGTTTCCTGGTATCCAGAGGTAAACAAATCATCGGTCAGAGCGTCAAGTGTGAGCTCGGAGAATGAAACGAGATGTGTGGGGCTGAACCTTAGGGTGAGGGTGTAAATGATGCTGAATGGGTCAAATCAAATCAAATTTAATTTGTCACATACACATGGTTAGCAGATGTTAATGCGAGTGTAGCGAAATGCTTGTGCTTCTAGTTCCGACAATGCAGTAATAACCAACAAGTAATCTAACTAACAATTCCAAAACTACTGTCTTATACACACAAGTATAAGGGGATAAAGAATATGTACATAAAGATATATGAATGAGTGATGGTACAGAGCGGCATAGGCAAGATACAGTAGATGGTATCGAGTACAGTATATACATATGAGATGAGTATGTAAACAAAGTGGCATAGTTAAAGTGGCTAGTGATACATGTATTACATAAAGATGCAGTAGATGATATAGAGTACAGTATATACGTATACATATGAGATGAATGATGTAGGGTATGTAAACATTATATTAGGTAGCATTGTTTAAAGTGGCTAGTGATATATTTACATAATTTCCCATCAATTCCCATTATTAAAGTGGCTGGAGTTGAGTCAGTGTCAGTGTGTTGGCAGCAGCCACTCAATGTTAGTGGTGGCTGTTTAACAGTCTGATGGCCTTGAGATAGAAGCTGTTTTTCAGTCTCTCAGTCCCAGCTTTGATGCACCTGTACTGACCTCGCCTTCTGGATGATAGCGGGGTGAACTGGCAGTGGCTCGGGTGGTTGATGTCCTTGATGATCTTTATGGCCTTCCTGTAACATCGGGTGGTGTAGGTGTCCTGGAGGGCAGGTAGTTTGCCCCCGGTGATGCGTTGTGCAGACCTCACTACCCTCTGGAGAGCCTTACGGTTGAGGGCGGAGCAGTTGCCGTACCAGACGGTGATACAGCCCGCCAGGATGCTCTCGATTGTGCATCTGTAGAAGTTTGTGAGTGCTTTTGGTGACAAGCCGAATTTCTTCAGCCTCCTGAGGTTGAAGAGGCGCTGCTGCGCCTTCTTCACGATGCTGTCTGTGTGAGTGGACCAATTCAGTTTGTCTGTGATGTGTATGCCGAGGAACTTAAAACTTGCTACCCTCTCCACTACTGTTCCATCGATGTGGATGGGGGTGTTCCCTCTGCTGTTTCCTGAAGTCCACAATCATCTCCTTAGTTTTGTTGACGTTGAGTGTGAGGTTATTTTCCTGACACCACACTCCGAGGGCCCTCACCTCCTCCCTGTAGGCCGTCTCGTCGTTGTTGGTAATCAAGCCTACCACTGTTGTGTCGTCCGCAAACTTGAGGGTTGAGTTGGAGGCGTGCGTGGCCACGCAGTCGTGGGTGAACAGGGAGTACAGGAGAGGGCTCAGAACGCACCCTTGTGGGGCCCCAGTGTTGAGGATCAGCGGGGAGGAGATGTTGTTGCCTACCCTCACCACCTGGGGGCGGCCCGTCAGGAAGTCCAGTACCCAGTTGCACAGGGCGGGGTCGAGACCCAGGGTCTCGAGCTTGATGACGAGCTTGGAGGGTACTATGGTATTGAATGCCGAGCTGTAGTCGATGAACAGCATTCTCACATAGGTATTCCTCTTGTCCAGATGGGTTAGGGCAGTGTGCAGTGTGGTTGAGATTGCATCGTCTGTGGACCTATTTGGTCGGTAAGCAAATTGGAGTGGGTCTAGGGTGTCAGGTAGGGTGGAGGTGATATGGTCCTTGACTAGTCTCTCAAAGCACTTCATGATGACGGATGTGAGTGCTACGGGGCGGTAGTCGTTTAGCTCAGTTACCTTAGCTTTCTTGGGAACAGGAACAATGGTCGCCCTCTTGAAGCATGTGGGAACAGCAGACTGGTATAGGGATTGATTGAATATGTCCATAAACACACCGGCCAGCTGGTCTGCGCATGCTCTGAGGGCGCGGCTGGGGATGCCGTCTGGGCCTGCGAGGGTTTAAACACGTTTAAATGTCTTACTCACCTCGACTGCAGTGAAGGAGAGACCGCATGTTTTCATTGCAGGCCGTGTCAGTGGCACTGTATTGTCCTCAAAGCGGGCAAAAAAGTTATTTAGTCTGCCTGGGAGCAAGACATCCTGGTCCATGACTGGGCTGGATTTCTTCCTGTAGTCCGTGATTGACTGTAGACCCTGCCACATGCCTCTTGTGTCTGAGCCGTTGAATTGAGATTCTACTTTGTCTCTGTACTGGCGCTTAGCTTGTTTAATAGCCTTGCGGAGGGAATAGCTGCACTGTTTGTATTCAATCATGTTACCAGACACCTTGCCCTGATTAAAAGCAGTGGTTCGCGCTTTCAGTTTCACACGAATGCTGCCATCAATCCACGGTTTCTGGTTAGGGAATGTTTTAATCGTTGCTATGGGAACGACATCTTCAACGCACGTTCTAATGAACTCGCACACCGAATCAGCGTATTCGTCAATGTTGTTATCTGACCCAATACGAAACATCTCCCAGTCCACGTGATGGAAGCAGTCTTGGAGTGTGGAGTCAGCTTGGTCAGACCAGCGTTGAACAGACCTCAGCGTGGGAGCTTCTTGTCTTAGTTTCTGTCTGTAGGCAGGGATCAACAAAATGGAGTCGTGGTCAGCTTTTCCGAAAGGGGGGCGGGGCAGGGCCTTATATGCGTCGCGGAAGTTAGAGTAACAATGATCCAGGGTCTTTCCACCCCTGGTTGCGCAATCGATATGCTGATAAAATTTAGGGAGTCTTGTTTTCAGATTAGCCTTGTTAAAATCCCCAGCTACAATGAATGCAGCCTCCGGATAAATCGTTTCCAGTTTGCAGAGTTAAATAAAGTTCGTTCAGAGCCATCGATGTGTCTGCTTGGGGGGGATATATACGGCTGTGATTATAATCAAAGAGAATTCTCTTGGTAGATAATGCGGTCTACATTTGATTGTGAGGAATTCTAAATCAGGTGAACAGAAGGATTTGGGTTCCTGAATGTTTCTTTCATCGCACCATGTCACGTTAGTCATAAGGCATACGCCCCCTCCCCTCTTCTTACCAGAAAGATGTTTGTTTCTGTCGGCGCGATGCGTGGAGAAACCCGCTGGCTGCACCGCCTCGGATAGCGTCTCTCCAGTGAGCCATGTTTCCGTGAAGCATAGAACGTTACAGTCTCTGATGTCCCTCTGGAATGCTACCCTTGCTCGGATTTCATCAACCTTGTTGTCAAGAGACTGGACATTGGCAAGAAGAATGCTAGGGAGTGGTGCACGGTGTGCCCGTCTCCGGAGTCTGACCAGAAGACCGCCTCGTTTCCCTCTTTTTTGGAGTCGTTTTTTTGGGTCGCTCCATGGAATCCACTCCGTTGTCCTGTTTGTAAGGCAGAACACAGGATCCGCGTCGCGAAAAACATATTCTTGGTCGTACTGATGGTGAGTTGACGCTGATCTTATATTCAGTAGTTCTTCTCGACTGTATGTAATGAAACCTAAGATGACCTGGGGTACTAATGTAAGAAATAACACGTAAAAAAACAAACTGCATAGTTTCCTAGGAACGCGAAGCGAGGCGGCCATCTCTGTCGGCGCCGGAAGTCAGATGTGTAAAACGGTCAAAGGCCATTTTCTCACAAGGGAGTTTACAAGTTGATCAACTTTCAAAGCAGAATTCCTTTCCTATTCTTCAAATGTAGTGTATGATATACCATTGTGTAGCTCTGAGTCTCTACTTTTATCCAATATAAAAAACTGTTTCAAATTTTGCAACAAAAGACCGAATCCAGGTGGGGAGTCACAAATGTTAGCTCATTAATGAACCTAGCAGTCCTGTGGGTTGAGGACAATATTATACTAGTACAGGGAACCATAGAAGACAGAGCTGTTAGTTTGTTTTACATCAAAGGACAGGACTCCTCCGACAGGTCTCCCCTCACCGGAGGTCAGGACTCCTCCGACAGGTCTCCCCTCACCGGAGGTCAGGACTCCTCCGACAGGTCTCCCCTCACCGGAGGTCAGGACTCCTCCGACAGGTCTCCCCTCACCGGAGGTCAGGACTCCTCCGACAGGTCTCCCCTCACCGGAGGTCAGGACTGTTTGTCCTTCGTTTGGCATCAGTACCCAGGATACATCAGAGATTCGTCTCACCAGTTAGAGTAAGGTCATGTATGATGTTACGACACCATGGGCAGTGGACTCACTTTAACCCCAGCAGCTTCATAGCCTGGACTGACCTTAGAAACCTTTTGAAGTCTGAATGATGAAAAATCTGCTGGGAGCCTAGACTATTTAGGTTCTCCTTCCCTACTGTGCCCTTTCAGTGATGCTCTACTTCATAGTAGAGCCCTAACCCATCTGACACTAGCAATGTTACCTAATTAATGACTTAACTAGGTCAACTCCAGCTGGCAGCCTCTGTCATCATGATCATCAGTTTGTCTGAACAGCCCAATGATATTCTATCTCTCTTTTCCACTGCAAGGGTACAATCACAAGTCCAGGTCATTGGCCTTTCCTCTGTCTGTCTGGGCAGTGAGGACAGGGGAACACCACTGTCTGGGCAGTGAGGACAGGGGTACACCACTGTCTGGGCAGTGAGGACAGGGGTACACCACTGTCTGGGCAGTGAGGACAGGGGTACACCACTGTCTGGGCAGTGAGGACAGGGGTACACCACTGTCTGGGCAGTGAGGACAGGGGTACACCACTGTATTATTTTGGCCTTTTTCTGCAATCTCAAAGCTACCTTTCCAGTTCACTAATCCACTACCTACCTGCCTCCAAACTGTTACAGAGCTAAAAGAGATGTCTGTCTGGATATTGCTGTTATGTAGGCCAGAATAACTCGTTTTGGTTCTCAAATACTGCATCTGTGCTGCAGACCCTGGCTGGGTCCCAAATGGGGCCTCTTGTGCACTACATTTGATCATAAGGTTCTGGTCTAAAGTAGTGCACTATGTCATGACGTTGGCCTGTTGGGGGAGGTTTATAACCCCCATAAATACCTTTCCCCTTTTCTCTCTCTCTACTCTACAGAGTTGACTCTTGTAAAGCCTTTGTAACATAGAGAGTCTGGTAACATCGAAAGGTGGGAAACGGAACCATATTTCGGTAATCCAACCAGTTGAAAATATGCGTTGGTACTTAATGAATATGATCTCAGACCAGTTGTTGTCTGAGACATTATTACTAATGACAGGATGACAAACTGTATCTTGGAAAGTCGACAGTTAGTTATCAGATTGACATGGAATTGTTGTGCAATTTAAATGTTTAAATATGAAACTATTTGTGGAAAGATTAAATGTAATTTTAGCTTCTTAAATGAGAGAACGGTTTGTCATAGAGAAACTCTGCTCACTCAGAGGCCCCGCCCAAGTGAACAGATATTAGTTGTAAACTATGAAACACGCCCTTCT
Source organism: Oncorhynchus tshawytscha (assembly GCF_018296145.1). Lineage (NCBI taxonomy): Eukaryota > Metazoa > Chordata > Actinopteri > Salmoniformes > Salmonidae > Oncorhynchus > Oncorhynchus tshawytscha. The sequence continues at coordinate 54,068,635 of NC_056454.1, forward strand.
TTCACCACTATATAAACTCGTTGACGAAAATTCAACGTTCTGTTGTGAGGACGACGGTCCTACGTTAAGAGGGCTCAGATAATAACCTAACAAAATTAGCATCGTGTTCAATGTGAAGATGACGCTCGACACGCCGAAAGGATGAATTTCGACTATACCAGCCAGAATATAGCACAAGCTTAAAAGTATGGTAACTTGGTATGAACTTTGAACTCTTATTCACTCCAGAAGTGATACCTCCTAGCCGCTGTAAACATGGGCTAGGAAAGGACGGACGACGTATCCAGTCTAACACACAACGACAATTCGACAACGCATCCAGTTTACCACCAGAGACATTCTTCAGAGGACCAGAGATCCCTGCTGGGCAACCCGGCCTTCCATCCACGACCAACCTATTGAATGCAGCTCAGATATTTATTGCATTTTCTTTTTTTCAAATGGGCGGTTATTTAGAATGCATAATATTCTGTATTTACGATAGCACAGCTTCTCCCTTTGTTCCTCAGTCTTCCCGCTCTTCCATTCAAAACCCAACCCCGTCTCTTTGTGTAGCCAGCCGTCATATCGGTTCCATCCGCTAGGGACGTTTTCCTTTATGACATAATTTGTAATCAATGTATGAACCATTCTGTGTAATGTAATTCTGTTTTATTATTAGTAAATAATGAAACCAAATTTTGAATTGCTGATTCAACTTGTTAGCCAGAGTTTGTGAAGATATCTGAAAGTTGTAAATTCTTGGTTTAGACTAGGATTAAATATTGACTGCTATTGATGTAAAATATTACTAGGTCTTTAAGAGTTTATTCTGAAGATAACAGCTCTATAAACATTATTTCGTGGTGCCCCGACTAGTTAATTACATTTACATGATTAGCTCAATCAGGTTTAACGCTCATTACAGAGAAATGATTTGATAGAATATCACTTAATCCGGCATAGCCAAAGACACGACACTATATAGGGGATAGGGTGCTATTTGACATTTACAGCTTGTATAACCTGGCCTCAAACCTCAGGCTACAGTATCAGAAAGATAGACTGATGACGAGAAGTTTAGTTTACATTCTGAAGGTCTACAAGGAAGTCTACGTTCCAAGCATGACAGCTGAGACCTGTCAGGACTAGTCTTAGTTTTGGATCTTGATAGTTTGTTAGGCAGTCTGTGTAGTTACTACAAAGGTTTGTGACTGACAACCTTAATAGGCTAATCAATGTAATGCAGTCATTCTCTTTAGACGATCAGCTGTTCTGTTCTCTAAGTCTACAGTGCATTCAGATCCCTAGACTTTTTCCAAATTTTATTACATTACAGCCTTAATCTAATTTTGATTAAGTTTTTTTCCTCATCAATCTCACAATACCCTATAATGACAAAGCAAAAACATTTTATTTTATTTTTTAAAATGTTATTAAAAATAAACAAATCACATTTACATACGTATTCAGACCCTTTACTCAGTACTTTGTTGAAGCACCTTTGGCAGTGATTACAGCATCAAGTCTTCTTGGGTATGACGCTACAAGCTTGGCACACCTGTATTTGGGAGTTTTTCCCACTCTTCCCAAATGATTAGAGAAGTGGTTTATTCATCTCTGTTTTGGATAGATAACTCTGTTTTAGTGTTTTCCAATTTTCCCTGAAGTGGTTTTAACTTCTACAGGAACAGTGGTCCCCAGTGCGGGATCGTTGAGCTAACATGGGCTAATGTGATTAGCATGAGGTTGTAAGGGGCGGCAGGGTAGCCTAGTGGTTAGAGCGTTGGACTAGTAACCGGAAGGTTGCAAGTTCAAACCCCCGAGCTGACAAGGTACAAATCTGTCGTTCTGCCCCTGAACAGGCAGTTAACCCACTGTTCCTAGGCCGTCATTGTAAATAAGAATTTGTTCTTAACTTGCCTAGTTAAATAAAGGTAAAAAAAATAAATAAAAAGTAACAAGAACATTTTCCAGGTCATATCTGATATTGGCAGAAAGCTTAAATTCTTATAACTGCACTGTACAGTGAAAGAATACCATGCTATTGTTTGAGGAGAGTGCACAGTCATAAACTTGAAAATGTGTCAATCAACCAAGTAGGCAGACTTGATACATTTTGAACAGTAGTGCAATGGTTCATTGGATCAGTCTAAGACTTTGCAAACACACTGCTGCCATCTAGTGGCCAATATTTAATTGTTCCTAACCTGGAATATTACATTTTGACCTTTCTCTTGCATTTCAGAGAGGTGTTATATTCTCCTACATTACTTTCACATTTCCACAAACTTCAGTATTTCCTTTCAAATGGTATCAATAATATGCATAGCCTTGCTTCAGGTCCTGAGCTACAAGCAGTTAGATTTGGGAATGTCATTTTAGGCATATTGAAAAAAAGGGTCCGATCCTTAAGAGACAAGGTCTTTTTTGCCGCCTTGAACTTTTTCTGCCAGTTCCCGTAAGCGTTTTGGCGTGTAGGCTATTAAGTTACGGCCTTGAGCTTAGACTTACACACTAATGCCAGATAGCTTAAAATAATGAAATAACTTAGCCTATACATATGAAGAATGATACATTTATTTATAGATTTTGTCTCACTCACACAGCCACACACCATCTCTTTCTCTCTCAGATTAAAATGCATACACACACTCACACCCTGCCCCCCTCTGCCGGCTGGCCTGGTGGAGATGCCTCTCCTCCCTAACCTGTCCAGCCAGAGGAACTGGTTTGTGTGCTGATGTGTAACTGACTGTCTGGACTGGAGCACGAGAGGTAGGATCTGACTGGGAGCACGAGAGGTAGGATCTGACTGGGGCACAGAGCACTATTATATTGGCTGCTTTATTCAGCAAACGAGCTTGCTTCCGTCTTAGAATAGTCTATTGGTATAAGAAATGTAAAATAAATAATGTCTAGCAAGCTATTCTAGTCTAGCTTTTCCTGCATGGGACTCCAAAACCTAAGGATTTTTTTTTAATGAGGCCAGCGGAGCACAGGTGTGTAAATGCGTAAGTTAAATAGGCTGGTGGATCCTCTTCGTTTTAGAGGCCATCACTGTTTTCTCACGCAGTTGCATAGCCTATAGAAATGTTACCCAACATGAGCTCATGGGCTCTCGTGAAGTATTTGATTAGATTTTCCATGCCATTTGCGTTGTCAGTGATTAGTGGGACAATAGATTGCTGAGAACCAGGCAGTTAGCAAGTTGGGTAGGCTACTAATGACCATCGGCAGCATCAGAGCTTGGTGTAGTCTAATTACCGTGACTAAACGGCCACGTGGAATTTGATTGCCATGTGGCGGTAAGAGCCCTACACCTCACTACCTACTGCCTAACTACCTACCTACTTACCACCCTACCCACCTACAGTGCATTCATAAAGTATTCAGACCCCTTCACTTTTTCCACATTTTGTTACGTTACAGCCTTATTCTAAAATGGATTAAATATATATAACATTTACATTAGTATTCAGACACTTTGCTCTGAGACTGGACAGCTCCGGTGCATCCTGTTTCCATTGATCATCCTTGAACAGTTCCTCTGTGGAGATGGGAGAACCTTCCAGAAAGACAACCGTCTCTGCACCACTCCACCAATCAGGCCTTCATGGTAGACTGGCCAGACGGAAGCTACTCCTCAATAAAAGGCAGATGAACTACCTACCCACTAATTACCTACCGCCTAACTACCTACTTACCACCCACCTACCAAGCTACCTTTCTACCACCTACTTACCACCCAACTGCCTATCTAACTATCACAGGAGGTTGCTGAGGGGAGGACAGCTCATAATGTCTGGAACAGAACAAATGGAATGGGATCAACCACATGGAAACCATGTTTGTATTTGGTACCGTTACACAAATTCCTCTCCAGCCATTACCACTAGCCCATCCTCCAAAATGAATGTGCCACCAACTTCCTGTGATACCTACGTAGGTATCACCCTACCTACTTTCCTTATACTTAACTACCGTCTACTTATCTAACACCCTACCTACCACCCGACCTACCCTGGAGGTGTCTGCTTATGTAACAAGATGTAATGAAACATGGTAGGCTATAGTGACACACTGGCCCTCTATTTGTCACTGTGCGTGTGTAGCTTCCCTCCAACAGGAAGGAGATAGGAAACAAAGAACCCACTTCCTGTGGAGCGGCCAACATTCCCCACAATGGAGCAGGAAGCGCCTGGCAACCACAGTGGTGTGTTGGAGGAGAGATAAAGCAGTCTCGTTCCATCTCCCCCTTCCCCTCTCCTTTCATCACCCCCTCTCTCTTCCTCTCTCTTTACCCCCTCTCTTTACCCCCTCTCCTCTCATCACCCCCTCTCTCTTCCTCTCTTTACCCCCTCTCCTCTCATCACCCCTCTCTCTTCCCCTCTCTTTACCCCCTCTCCTCTCTCGTTACCACCTCCTCTCTTTTCACCCCCTCTCTCTTCACCCCCTCTTCACCCTTCTCCTCTCTCCTCACCCTCTCCTCTCACTTTCCGTCTCTTTTTCCATTCTATCGTTCTTGTCTCTCAGATCCGTGTGTGTGTTATTCCAACAGAACAATAGACCGTCTTTCCTCTCTTCCCTCCTTATTTATGTCCAGTTTGGGGCCTGCAGCTTGTCAGTAGTTAATTTATTTAAATGTATTCTATCAATGAAGCCAGTAATCAATCTTCCTCAGCCCATTCACTGCCTGTGTCAACCATCCCAGGTGAAGCCCACTGCTGTCAACGTGAGTAACCTCTGACTGGCCTTTGCCATGTCTCCAAGACAACGGGGAACTGGGGAGGAACTAGGCTTGTGTTCCAATGGTGCCCTATTGCCTATCTTTACCAGAGCTATAGGGGTTCTAGTCTACAGTATTATCTATAGTGCACTATGGGTCCTAGTCTACAGTATTGAACAGCGGTCAGGTTCCCTTAGCGGTAGCCTATTGAACAGCAGTCAGGTTCCCTTAGCGGTAGCCTACTGAACAGCTGTCAGATTCCCTTTGCGGTCTGTGTCGATGCGGTCATTTTGTTTTTAGGTTTTCAAAATGATTTTGCTTTTAGTGTTGATTAGGAACTGTGTCTAAAGCGCCAATACTCAAAAATGGCGAGCGTGCCGGGGAAAGAGAACCCCAATTCAGTGGGGGTGGGAGGCCGAGAGTGGAGAGGAGGCCTGAAGCCAGCAGCACATGCTAGAAGTGTGTATTTTAATCAACACTGAACTCTCTCTCTGTAAGATGCACTGAGCTTACAGGAACAATACCCGTGTCAGAGAGCGAGAGAGGCAGAGGGAAACAGAGGCACAGGGAGGCCATCCGAGAGCCAGCCAGTCATCCCTCAGTCAGGCCCAGGGGAGTGATATTTTAGCTGGCCTCACAGCTTCAAAGACGACCTCTTTCTCTCAGTCCACCATTCCACAACCTTCAAAATAATAATCTAGATTTCTCAGCTCCAGCACTCTAAAGCCAGGTCCTAAAGCTGGAGAAGTGTCATGTATTATCAGATGCATGTAAAGTGTCCCAAATAATTGCTGTATGGTAGCAGACAGTATTGGAACTGTTGTTTGTGAGTCATGTGAATGGCGCCAGCATGGAGAGTATGGGAGGTCTCCTAACAGCAGAGGGTCTGTCTGCTAGTTATTTTAATTTCCACAACTATTTACTCAGGAAGGTATTTCTCCAGGAAACGCCTTGGAGCTGGCAGAGCAGTGTGAAAGCAGGAGAGGAGTCAAGGTGTGATGGAGAACTCTTATATCATATCAGCCTCTCATTATATTACAGAGTTAGTACAGACCTATAAATGGACAAACCTCTGATCATGTCTAGTACATAATGCCTCTCCACAACTCTAGTCTAGGTTCTGCAAAGCCAGGTCTTTTCCATGGGTGAAAAAATTCTAACTTGACACTGGTATGTAAGAACTGTTTTTGTTCTACAACATGGTTGTACATCTTTATACGTCCACACAGGACCCCATGGTGTCACCAGTCCAGTCGAAGTTCTGCTAACCTGAATTAGAATACCTCATGAGAAGCTGCAGACCATATTATTTATCTATGGTCTGTTTACCACCACAAACCAATGCTGGCGCCAAGACCGCACTCAACGAGCTGCGTAGGCCCCACTCAACGAGCTGCGTAGGCCCCACTCAACGAGCTGCGTAGGCCCCACTCAGCGAGCTGCGTAGGCCCCACTCAGCGAGCTGCGTAGGCCCCACTCAGCGAGCTGCGTAGGCCCCACTCAGCGAGCTGCGTAGGCCCCACTCAGCGAGCTGCGTAGGCCCCACTCAGCGAGCTGCGTAGGCCCCACTCAGCACTCAGCGAGCTGCGTAGGCCCCACTCAGCGAGCTGCGTAGGCCCCACTCAGCGAGCTGCGTAGGCCCCACTCAGCGAGCTGCGTAGGCCCCACTCAGCGAGCTGCGTAGGGCCATAACCTCCTGGTGATTTTAATGCTGGGAAACTGAGATTAATTTTATCTGATTTTTACCAGCATGCATCTGTGCGTCTAGAGGCAAGAAACTCTAGATCACCTTTACTCCACACAGAGACGCATACAAAGCTTTCTCTCACTCTCCATTTGGCACATCGGACTCTATCCTCCTGATTCCTGCTTCCAAGCAAAAACTGAAACGGGAAGTACCAGTGACATACTCAATACGGAAGTGGTCTGATGAGGCGAATACTAAGATACAGGATGGTTTCGCTAGCACTGATTGGAATATGTTCCGGGATTCATCCGAAGACATTGAGGAGTTTACCACCTCAGTCACCGGCTTCATTAATAAGTGCCTTGATGACATAGTCCCCACAGTGACTGTACATACATATCACGACCAGAAGCCATGGATTACAGGCAACATCCGCCCCAACTTAAGGCTAGAGCTGCCGCTTTCAAGGAGCGGGACACGAATCTGGATGCTTATAAGAAATCCCGCTATGCACTCAGACAAATCATCAAACAGGCAAAGTGTCGATACAGGACTAAGATTAAATCATACTTCACTGGCTCTGACAACATTCACAAAGCCGCTGGCCAGATGGGGCGGCAGGGTAGCCTAGTGGTTAGAGCGTTGGACTAGTAACCAAAAGGTTGCAAGTTCAAATCCCTGAGCTGACAAGGTACAAATCTGTTGTTCTGCCCCTGAACAGGCAGTTAACCCACTGTTCCTAGGCCGTCATTGAACATAAGAATTCGTTCTTAACTGACTCACCTAGTAAAATAAGGGTAAAAAAAAAAAAGATGGATTACCAGGACGTGTACTAGCTAGCTAACCAGCTAGCAAGTGTCTTCAGGGAATTTTTTTTTAACCTCTCCCTGACCCAGTCTGTAATACCCACATGTTTCAAGTAGACCACCACAGTCCCTGTGCCCAAGAACTCCAAGGTAACCTGTCTAAATGACTATCGCCCAGTAGCACTCACATCTGCAGCCATGAAATGCTTTGAAAGGCTGGTCATGTTTCACATCAACACCGTCATCCCAGACACCCTGGACACATTCCAATTAGCATACTGCCCCAACCGATCCACAGATGACGCAGTCTCTTGCACTCCACACTGCCCTTTCCCACCTGGACAAAAGGAACACTTATGCGAGAATACTGTTCATTGACTACAGTTCAGTTCAGCGTTCAACACCATAGTGCCATCCAAGCTCATCACTAAGCTTAGGACCCTGGGATTAAACACCTCCCTCTGCAATTGGATACCAGACTTTTTAATGTGCCGCCCCCAGGTGGTGAGGGTAGGCAACGACACATCCGCCACGCTGACCCTCAACACGGGGTCCCCTCAGAGTGGGTGCTGTACTCCCTGTTAACCCACGACTGTGTCCGCACACGACTCCAACACCCTCATTAAGTTTGCTGATGACCTGGCGATGGTAGGCCTGATCACCGATGACGATGAGACAGCCTGTAGGGAAGAGGTCAGAGTCCTGGCAGTGTGGTGCCTGGAAAACAACCTCTCCCTCAACGTGAGCAAGACAAAGGAGATGATCGTGGACTACAGGAAAAGGAGGGCCGAACAGGCCCCCATTCACCTTGACAGGCTGTAGTGGAGTGGGTCGAGAGCTTCAAGTTCCTTGTTGTCCACATCACTAAGGATCTATCATGGTCCAAACACACTAACACAGTCGTGAAGAGGGCACAGCAATGCTTCTTCCCCCTCAGGAGGCTGAAAAGATTTGGCATGGGTCTCCAGATCCTCAAAGTTCTACAGCTGCACCATCGAGAGCATCTTGACTGCAACTGCTCCGTATCCGGCCACAAGGCGCTACAGAGGGTAGTGCGTACGGCCCAGTATATCACTGGGGCCAAGCTACCACCATCCAGGACCTCTATACCAGGCGGTGTCAGAGGAAGGCCGTAAACATTTTTAAAGACTCCAGCCACCCTAGTCATCGACGGTTTTCTCTATCGCACAGCAAGCAGTCCGAGTGCCAAGTCAAGGTCCAAAATGCTCCTGAACAGCTTCTACCCCAAAGCCATAAGATCGCTGAACAGTTAATTAAACGGTTACCTGGAATTTTTTCTTTTCACCCCCTACCTACATGTACATAGTACTTCAGTCAATCACCAAACCAAACCTACATGTACTAATCACCCCAGTGACCTCTTACCCCAGTTCACTGACTCGGTACCGGGATTCCTTGTATATGGCCTGTATATAGCCTCATTACTTTTCATTTGATTGTTTTACTATTTAATTTTTACCTATTTGTTAATTTTCTTTTTAACTGCATTGCTGGGAAAGAGCTTGTCAGTCAGCATTTCACAGTAAAGTCCACTTGTTTTAGTCGGGCGTTTGTAACATAACATTTAAATGCTTTTGCGGTCACAGCAGCATCACACTCACTCAGGTACAGGTTCATACAGGCATGAATCTTTCAAGGCAGGCTTCATCAGTCTCTCGGTCTCTCAGCTAGTCCTGCATTATCAGCATTCTGATGTCTTAAAGGAACAGAACGATTTTCCAGGAAACAGCTGACTAGAGTCCCAGTTGCCTTCGTGTGTGTCTCTGGATTTAAAATAATATACCATTTAGCAGATGCTTTCATCCAAAGTGACTTAGTCATGCGTGAATGTTTGCTTTGGTTAAGGATTCATATTTTGTTTATAATAGAACGTCAATTTTCTGTATCTAGGCTAAATCGTCCAAGTGATTAATGACAAATTACAGTTTGAGAGGAGTGGGTGAGGAGGTGGAGCAGGAAAATGATTAGCTTCTGGTCTCATTAAGAGAACAACACACCACCCAGGTGTGAGGCTCAGATGGGGTGTTTATGGGCTGAGGGGAGGAGGGGCCAATGCCATCCAGCCTCTCAATATAAAGCCCTCTCCGTAAATGTCAGTACGATGCCCTGCCTGAAATCTGCTCTTCCTTCACCTAGCCCCCAAGCCCACAGTTGCCCCAGCCAGATGGATCTGTGAATGGCCTGGAGGAGAGGCTGGACCAGCAGTGTGGATAGGGACTGACAGTGACTAATATAGACATGTTGGGGAGATGAGAGAGGAGGGGAAGGGAGAGGGAGATCCCCAGGAAGGGGTAGTGAGGCGTGGCGCTGACTGGAGAAACTGCATGCACCTCTGGTGCCCTCTGTTGGTGGCTCTGACACATCACAGCATGTACCTCTGGTGCCCTCTGTTGGTGGCTCACATCACAGCATCAGCTGGACTTGGTTCTCTGATTTTCAGTGTCATGTTAGGGCTAGGCATCCCATCAGTGTGACACCTGTCAACAACATCGGGTGAAACTGGAGGGTGTGTAATTCAAATAAATAATCATAATATTAAACATTTATGAACATGCAAGTATCTTATCGGTTAAAAGCTTAAATTCTTGTTAATCTAACTGCATTGTCCGATTTACAATAGGCTTAACAGCGAAAGCATACCATGCGATTGTTTGAGGTGACGAAACGTACTTAATGAGCTGTAACCGAAAAACCACTGGCATTTAGAAAGTTTGAGATGAGGGAGAAAGTGTGGTGGAACAAGTATTGTTAGCATTTAGTATCTTGCTAGCTGGATCGAATTAACCTCGTTAGCTAGCCAGTGAAATGTTGAGCAACAGTCTACTTATCTGATCAAATAATTGAGTTTATGGTGTGTAAATTAGCTTGCTATAATGAAGTCAGACAGCTAACGTTACAACATCAGATGAGCTAACATTAGTAACCTAACTAATTTGCTATAAATCTTTCCTTTCCTCAAGTTATAACGTGTTAGTTAATTACTGGACCCTAGCAATCTGTGTGAAATGTTAGCTAGTTAACTATCTGTTAACCTGTTAGTGATCCCTTCGCGCGACTATCCCTTTAGCGGGATCGATTTGACAACATCCAGTGAAATTGCATAGCGCCAAATTCAAACTACAGAAATATCAATATTCACGAAAATATAAGTGTAATACATAAGCTTTATTTTTAACTTCTTGTTAATCCAGCCGCCATGTCAGATTTCAAAAAGGCTTTACAGTGAAAGCAGACCATGCGATTATCTGAGGACAGCGCCCCGCATACAAACACATGAAAATCATTTTTCAACCAGGCAGGTGGCAAAACAAAAGTCAGAAATAATATATCATTAGCATACAAGTATTTTACACCATTTTAAAGAGAAAATTCTCGTTAATCTAGCAGCGAAAGCACAAACGATTGTTAGGTCACCACCAAGTCACAGAAAAACACAGCCATCTTTCCATCAAAGAGAGGAGTCACAAAAAGCACAAATACAGATCAAATTAATCACTAATCTTTGATCTTCATCAGATGACACTCATATGACTTCATGTTACACAATAAATGTATGTTTTGTTCAATAAAGTGCATATTTATATCAAAAAATCTAATTTTACATTGGTGCATTACGTTCAGTAGTTCTAAAACATGCAGTGATTTTGCAGAGCCACATCAATTTACAGAAATACTCATCATAAATGTTGATGAAAATACAAGTGTTATACATGGATTAGAGATATACTTCTCCTTAATGCAACCGCTGTGTCAGATTTCATTTTTTTTAACGGAAAAAGCAAACCATGCAATAATCTGAGTACAGCGTTCAGACAACAAAGCAGCCAAAAAGACATTAGTCAGAAATAGCATTATAAATATTCACTTACCTTTGATCTTCATCAGAATGCACTCACAGGAATCCCAGTTCCACAATAAATGTTTTGATTTGTTTGATAAAGTTAATCATTTATGTCCAAATAGCTTCTTTTGTTAGGGCGTTTGGTAAACAAATTCAAACACGTGTGCAGGTCCAGCCGAACGTCGGGCGAAAAGTTCAAAAAAATTATATTACAGGTCGTAGAAACATGTCAAACTATGTATAGAGTCCAATCTTTAGGATGTTTTTATCATAAATCTTCAATAGTATTTCATCCGGTGAATTCCTGTAGAGAAGCCATGGAAAGAGCTAACTCTCTCGTGACCGCGCGTCACGAGCATGTGGCACTCTGCCAGACACTTGGCTCAATCCCCCATCATTCAGCCCCCCTTCATAGTAGAAGCCTCAAACAAAGTTCTAAAGACTGTTGACATCTAGTGGAAGCCTCAGGAAGTGCAATATGACCCCATTTACACTGTATATTGTAATGGCAAAGAGTTGAAAAACTACAAACCTCAGTTTTCCCACTTCCTGGTTGCATTTTTCTCAGGTTTTCGCCTGCCATATGAGTTCTGCTATACTCACAGACATCATTCAAACAGTTTTAGAAACTGCAGAGTGTTTTCTATACAATACTACTAATAATATGCATATATCAGCATCTGGGACTGAGTAGCAGGCAGTTTACTCTGGGCACCTTATTCATCCAAGCTACTCAATACTGCCCCCCAGTCACCAAGAAGTTAAATAGGGCTTCCCATAGAAAACCATTGGGAAATACTATGACCTCAATTTATTTTTCCCTGGATGGTTTGTCCTCGTGTTTCGCCTGCTAAATCAGTTCTGTTATACTCAGACATGATTTTAACAGTTTTAGAATCTTTAGAGATTTTGATAGAAAACACTATCAGTTTATATGCATATCCTAGCTTCCTGGCCTGAGTAACAGGCAGTTTACTTTGGGCATGCTTTTCATCCGGATGTCAAAATACTGCCCCCTATCCCGAAGAAGTTTTAACTAATGTTTTCCCTCTACAGTATGTGGTTAATTTTCAGAATGAGAGAATTAGTTGAAAATGAGGCATTGCTTGTTAAAACCTCTTAAGCCTACCCCCTACTTTTTCGAACATTCTGTTAAAAATCGCGCAACATTTTGGCGTCCTGCTACTCATGCCAGGAATATAGTATATGCATATGATTAGTATGTGTGTATAGAAAACACTCTAACGTTTCTAAAACTGGTTAAATCACGGCTGTGACTAGTACAGAACGTCTGTTTCATCGAAAAGCGCAGGAAAATCTGATCACTGGAAATGGAAAAAAATATCCATGCGCCACTTCAACCCATTGTTAAAGGTGAACCGTATTAAATGAGGCCGAGGTTGCAGTACCTACAGCTTCCACAGGATGTATAGAGTCTTCTCATTTGATTCGGATTTGATTCTTGGTAGAACCGACCAAAGGGAACCGATTCCCTCCGACCACCAACTTGATGTATTGGCCCGGTGTTTTTCCGGACATTTTTTCCAGACGACCAGCTATCGAATTTACATCGCCTCCTGATGATTTTTATCGCTTATTAACGTGTACTAATACCTAAAGTTGCATTAGAAAAGTATTTCAAAGTGTTTTGTGAAAGTTTATCGTCGACTTTTTAACTTTTAAAAAATGACGTTACGTTATGAAACGCTATTTTTTTCCGTTTATCACACAGTCTTCATAGATCGATATCTAGGCTATATATGGACCGATTTAATCGAAAAAAAGACCCAGTATTGATTATGGGACATCAAGGAGTGCCAACAAAGAAGATGGTCAAAGGTAATGAATGTTTTATATTTTATTGTGCGGTTTGTGTAGCGCCGACTATGCTAATTCTTTTGTTTACATCCCCTACGGGTCTTCTGGGGTGTTACATGCTATCAGATAATAGCTTCTCATGCTTTCGCCGAAAAGCATTTTAAAAATCTGACTTGGTGCCTGGATTCACAACGAGTGTAGCTTTAATTCAATACCAAGCATGTGTATTTTAATGAACGTTTGCGTTTTAACTAATACTATTAGCGTTTAGCGTAGCGCATTTGCATTTCCAGAGCTCTAGTTGGGACGTCTGCGTCTCAAGTAGGAGCAAGAGGTTTTTAAACAAGTAGATTCAGGGATCAAGTGGAGCTGGGCCTGGTTTAAACTGGATGCCTCTATAGAGGTGAAAGGAACACCACACACTTTCCCTCTTTCTCACTACAGTGGATAAAAGGGGATACTCTCTGCCTGAAAGAGAGAAGTTATGCCAACCAAAGGGTGTCATGTTCTGTTTGGCACATTGCAGAACAGATGTCCACAGGCAGAAAGTGTACAATGTAATAATGTGCATTGTTGCCCAAAGATGTTGCTTTTGTTGAACTTGTGTGAGTGATTTATAAAAACATTTACTCAGTGGAAGTTATTTTTGCACACACGTAGCCTCGTGCACTTGATCGATGTCACACACGTAGCCTCGTGCGCTTGATCGATGTCACACTCATAGCGTCATGCACTTAATTGATGTCCACTATAGTGGCCACTATAATATAGCAACAATAGAATGCCTGTTTGTTTCATTCTATTTCTTCTTTAAGATGTTTTTCCCCAAGTGCAATATTTAGATGTATGGTCACAAGCGTTCTAAATGCTGTCATGGTAACTGTAATATTAGTGGATTGTTTTTTTTTCAAGACTTGAGTGTCATTTGCAGAGAAGTCCAGGCAACAAATAACATTGGATTGCTTTCTTTACATGTTTTAGCTGAGAGTTCGGTTCACATTAACCACTTGTTATTTTACACACAGAGACTGATCATGTAGATGATATTCTGTTGTTTAATTAAAACCTGCATTTCTCCTTGCAGGGATTTATTACATGTTTCAGTGCAGAAAAGTGTCTCCATTTTGGTCCCTCAGCAGTTAGCATCCCTGAACACGTTTATAGGCTCAGTGCACTCTGGATGGGAGGGTGTTTGTGAGAATAAAGCCAAAGGACTCGGGAGTTTTTGTGTTTTAAGTTAGGAAGCAGGATTTGTTAGGCTACAGAGTTTAGAGTATTATACTGCTGTGTCCCAGATCAGGACAGACCAGATGGACTTTGGTCTCTGGATATCATAACACAGTCATTGTCCTTGTCCCAGAGATGTTAATTTTGGGAGGGTGGAGGGGGGTGGCATCCCATGGCCTCTTGGTGCTCTGTGGTGCCATGGCTAGGCTGGTACTGAGGTTGGATTGGGTGTTTTTTGTGGCAGTGGCGCACACAGGCAATCACACACTGTACACACCACGTCAAGACCACACATCGTATCTGATGGCCATTTGGGCCAGTGACTCACTACCGTCTCCTCTCTGTCTCTCCAGGGGACATCACACAGAAGGGATATGAGAAGAAGAGAGCCAAGCTGCTGGCCCCCTACATCCCTCAGATACAAGGTAAGATGCCTCACCTGGTAGAACGGCAAGCTGCTGGCCTCCTACACCCCTCAGATCAAATCAACTTTTATTTGTCACGTGCGTTGAATACAACAGGTGGAGTTGCAGTGAAATGTGCAGTGAAACCTTACAGTGAAATGCTTACTTACAGGCTCTAACCAATAGTGCAAAAAAAGGTGTTAGGTGAACAATAGGTAAGTAAAGAAATAAAACAATAGTAAAAAGACAAGCTATATACAGTAGCGAGGCTATAAAAGTAGCGAGGCTACATACAGACACCGGTTAGTCAGGCTGATTGAGGTAGCATGTACGTGTAGATATGGTTAACCTTTCTAGCGGAACCCCCTCGACAACATTCCACTAAAAAGGCAGCGTGTGAAATTCAAAAATATATTTTTTAAATATCTAACTTTCACGCATTAACAAGTCCAATACAGCAAATGAAAATGAAACATCTTGTTAATCTACCCATCTTGTCCGATTTCAAAAATGCTTTACAGCGAAAACACAACATATGATTATGTTAGGTCATAGCCAAGTTAAAAAAAACAGCAATTTTTCCAGCCAAAGATAGGAGTCACAAAAAGCAGAAATATAGATTAAATTAATCACTAACCGTTGATGATCTTCATCAGATGACATTCCTAGGACATCATGTGACACAATACATGTATGTTTTGTTCGCTAATGTGTATATTTATATCCAAAAATCTCAGTTTACATTGGCGTGTTACGTGCAGTAATGTTTTGATTCCAAAAAAACTAGTGATTTTGCAGAAATACTGATAAACATTGATAAAAGATACAATTGTTATTCACAGAATTAAAGGTAGACTTCTCCTTAACGCTGTGTCAGATTTTAAAAAAGAGACTTTTACGGAAAAAGCATAATCTGAGAACGGTGCTCGGAGTCCAATCCAGCCAGTGAAATATCTGCCATTTTGGAGTCAACAGAAGTTAGAAATAACACTAAATATTCACTTACCTTTGATCTTCATCAGAAGATCAAATTCCCAGGAATCCCAGTTTGACAATAAATGACTGATTTGTTCAATAAAGTCCATCATTTATGTCCAAATAGCCAGTTGTTGTTAGCGTGTTCATCCCAGTAATTCATCTTCATGAGGCGCAAGCACTTCGTCCAGACAAAAAGTCAAAGTTCCGTTACAGGTCGTAGAAACGTATCAAATGATGTATGGAATCAATCTTTAGGATGTTTTTAACATAAATCATCAATAAGCTTCCAACCGGAGAATTCCTATGTCTGTAGAAAAGCCATGGAACGAGAGGTAACTCTGTTGGGAGCGCGCATCATGAGACCAAGGCACTCTGCCAGACCACTGACTCAAACAGGTCTCTTGAGCCCCTCCTTTATAGTAGAATCCTCATTCAAGTTTCTAAAGACAGTTGACATCTAGTGGAAGCCGTAGGAAGTGCAACTTTATCCATATCCCACTGTGTATTCTGTAGCTTTGAAAAACTACAAACCTCAGATTTCCCACTTCCTGGTTGGATTTTTCTCACAGACATCATTCAAACCGTTTTATATCCAATAGTAATAATAATATGCATATATTAGCATCTGGGACAGAGTAGGAGGCAGTTCACTCTGGGCATGCTATTCATCCAAAAGTGAAAATGCTGCCCCCTATCCCAAAAAGGTTAAAGTGACTGCATATATGATGAACAGAGAGTAGCAGTAGCGTAAAAGAGGGGTTGGGGGGTGGCGGAACACAGTGCAGATAGCCCGGGTAGCCATTTGATTACCTGTTCAGGAGTTGTTTGGCTTGCGGATAAAGAAGACTTTGTGCTAGACTTGGCACTCCGGTACCACTTGCCATGCGGAAGTAGAGAGAACAGTCTATGACTGGGGTGGCTGGGGTCTTTGACAATTTTTAGAGCCATCCTCTGACACTGCCTGGTGTAGAAGTCCTGCATGCCAGGCATCTTAACCCCAGTGATGTACTGGGCTGTATGCACTACCCTCTGTAGTGCCTTGCGGTCAGAGGCCAAGCAATTGCCATACCAAGCAGTGATGCAACCAGTCAGGATGCTCTCAATGTTGCAGCAGTAGAACCTTTTGAGGATCTCAGGACCCATGGCAAATCTTTTTAATTTCCTGAGGGGGAATAGGCTCGATGTTGCAGGGGTCTGTAGTCAATTAGGCAGGTTGCTTTCGTGTTCTTAGGCACAGGGACTATGTTGGTATTACAGACTGAATCAGGGACATGTTGAAAATGTCTGTGAAGACACCTGCCAGTTGGTCAGCACATGCCCGGAGCACACGTCCTGGTAATCCGTCTGGCCCCGCAGAGTTGTGTATGTTGACCTGTTTAAAGATCTTACTCACGTCTCATCTGGCAGAGGACATTATCATATCTACTCCTTTCGGATATGTCCTTGACTCTAGTGCTGTATGTATAGCTCATACTGTTGTCACTATCATCACAATACTCTGTACCGTCACCATACTCTGTATTGTCACAATAGGGTCTAGGGTAGGGCTGCAGGGTCTAGGGCAGGGCTGCAGGGGCTGGGCTACAGGGTCTAGGGCAGGGCTGCAGGGTCTAGGGCAGGGCTGCAGGGTCTAGGGCAGGACTGCAGGGTCTAGGGCAGGACTGCAGGGTCTAGGGCAGGACTGCAGGGTCTAGGGCAGGACTGCAGGGTCTAGGGCAGGGCTGCAGGGCTACATGGGGTAGGGCTACAGGGTCTAGGGTAGTGTTTGGAGCGTGTATTGTCACATTTGCTACTTGTTGTCTTGCTCCCTCGTCTTACCACACCAAGCCCTGTATTTTTTTAGAAAGTTTTGTCTAAAATAAATCAGGTTAGCCGCTAATGCTATTTGCGTGTTAGCGAAATTTAATCTAAATCAGAACAAACATAGCTATCTAATCCAGCCCTGTACCAGGTGTAGGCCCAGATCAGCATGTTGTTTGTGCGCAACGGTATCTTCTAATACAGAGAGGAATAGGCTAAGCTTGAATATGTTATTATGTAACATCCAATTAGTGAATTTGTTGTCATGTCAAACTACAATGTAGTCAGTGTTTCCCACTATATTCCAACTATAGAATTAGAATTAGAATTTTATTTCCCTGAAACACCAGGGTCATGAACTACTCATAAATCATATTTAAAACTTACATTATTCAAAAACATAAAATACTGTCATATTGTCAAATGTGAAACACATGGTATAATTTGACGTATTGCCCAGCCCTCTATCTATAGATGGAGAACAGGATCCAGACGTTGTCTCAGGGTTAGAGGTGAACGTGTCTCATCGTGTGTTACTGTGTCTCTAGGTGTAGAACCATCTCTGCAGAAGGAGAACAGGATCCAGATGTCTCAGGCTGCTCCACCAGGATCCAAACACAACAAGTCTCGGGCCACCAACACGCGGGATGAACGCTTCAGATCTGGTAAGAGGACAATCCTACAGGATCAGATGGACTGGGGGGGGTTGAAGGCTTCAGATCTGGTAAGAGGACAAGCCTACAGGATCAGATTGACTGGGGGGGGTTTAAGGCTTCAGATCTGGTAAGAGGACAATCCTACAGGATCAGATGGACTGGGGGTTGAAGGCTTCCGATCTGGTAAGAGGACAATCCTACAGAATCAGATGGACTGGGGGTTGAAGGCTTCAGATCTGGTAAGAGGACAAGCCTACAGGATCAGATGGACTGGGGGGTTGTCTATGACTGGGGTGGCTGGAGTCTTTGACAATGTTTAGGGCCTTCCTCTGACACTCCCTGGTATATAGGTCCTGGATTGCAGGAAGCTTGGCCCCAGTGATGTACTGGGCAGTACTCACTATCCTCTGTAGTACCTTGCGGGCAGAGGCTGAACAGTTGCCATACCAGGCAGTGAAGCAACCATGATCTTGATGGTGCAGCTGTAGAACCTTTTGAGGATCTGAGAACCCATGCCAAATCCTTACAGTCTCCTGAGGGGAATAGGTTTTGTCGTGCCCTCTTCACGACTGCCTTGGTGTGCTTGGACCATGTTAGTTTGTTGATGATGTGGATGCCAAGGATCTTGAAGCTCTCAACCTGCTCCTCTATGAGAATGGCGGCGTGCTCTATCTTTATCCTGTAGTCCACAATCATCTCCTTTGTTTTGATCACGTTGAGGGAGAAGTTGTTGTCCTGGCACCACACGACCAGGTCTCTGCTGTCTCATTGTTGTCTGTGATCAGGCCTAACACTGTTGTCATCTGCAAACTTGATGATATTGTTGGAGTCGTGCCTGGCTATGCAGTCATGAGTGAACAGGGAGTACAGGAAGGGACTGAGCACGCACCCCAGAGGTGCCACCTTGTGGAGTATCAGCGTGGCCCATCAGGAAGTCCAGGATCCAGTTTTAGAGGGAGGTGTTTAGTCCCAGGGTCCTTTAGCTTATTGATGAGCTGTGAAGGTACTATGGTGTTGAATGCTGAGCTGTAGTCAATGAATAGCATTCAGATCTGGTAAGAGGAGGACAATCAGATGGACTGGGGGGGGTTGGTTTCAAATCTGGTGAGCGGACAATCATACAGGATCAGATGGACTTAGTCTGTGTCTGGGTGTCTACCCCTATGTCTAGTCCTGGACTGAAAATCAAGCTCAAAGGAGAATCTGTATTGGAAATGCCTTTTAGTCCAGGATTTGGCTTGTCTGTCCTGGGAACCAACCCTAAATGTGTATTATGGTTGGGTTAACACTTTTCAGGTGTCTGTTCCAATGCTGACATAACCTAAAGGATGTTTTACAGGAAGTGTTCACACAGTGCATGCAGGATATATATGATACTGTGTAATAAACGGTTGCGTGATTTTTGTGTTTGTCTAGACCTGCATACAGAAGCCGTTCACGCTGCCTTGGCCAAGTACAAAGAGCGGAAGATGCCAATGCCCTCCAAGAGACGCTCTGTTCTAGTTCAGTCCTCTGTAGAGGCATGCACTCCCCCAGGTAAGATCATACTACATTACCCAGAACTCACCTGGGCAAAAGGGAGGAAGATGCCAATGCCCTCCAAGAGATGCTCTGTTCTAGTTCAGTCCTCTGTAGAGGCATTCACTCCCCCAGGTAAGATCATACTACATTACCCAGAACTCACCTGGGCCTTAAACTGTACCCCCTGCTACCCACAACCCATCTGGACCTTAGGATCTGATCTAACATAGGTCACCACAGTGAAACTGTCTGTCTGGTGCTGGGACTGTTGGTGTTGCTGAGTGGCAATTCAGCAGAATTTAACCATTGCCTACAACATGGCAAAGTTTGTGTAAAATGGAGAAAACAAATTGAACAATATTTTACAGTTATGGACATGTTGATAAGATCCTCTGAGCTGGTAAGGGTTGGCCACACGGTTCTGCTTTTGTTTAAGATGCAGCTGGTGTTTAGGAACCTGACCAGATAAGAAACATGGTAATGCTAATTTTCCTGATCGCCATGGTGTTCATTTAATTTTTTTTATTTAACCTTTATTTAACTTGGCAAGTCAGTTAAGAACTAATTTGTATTTACAATGATGGCCTACCAAAAGGCAAAATACCTCCTGAGGGGACAGGGGTTAATGGATAATGCTGCCAACCCTTGGTCACACGGTGGATAACCTTGAGCTACTGGATCTAATTTAGTACCGTCGTGGGCTGTTTCCTTCTTCCACTACATGTCATGTTCCTGCATAAGTACTGTTGCTGCATATCTGTCACACCTATTTGCTACATATAGCAAACATGGTTTTGTGTAATCTGGGGCTGCGAAGGCTTGTGCTTTTTGCATTTCCTTTTTTTAATGTCTCAAATGCAATCGGAGCATTAGTGTTCCAGTCTAGTTGAGTTGTCCTGCTTCTTTCATTATCTCTCGCAAAGGGGCTGTTTTAACTACATATTCCTCTATCCAATCTGAGCTAAATCCAGTCATCCCTAAAAAGGTCATAATTTGAGCTACCGTTTGTGGCAATGGTGCTTTGCTGATTCCTTGCAACTATCCTGATGCTATTGCCTTGGTTCCATGAGCTATGTTTCTTCCTCGCTACTCAACCTGAGGCTGGCAATACTGAAGTTTTTTGTTTTAGAAACAATGTCCTTCTCAGCTATCAATATCTGATTGAAGACGTTGGGAGAGTATTTAAATCCCTGGGGAAGACGAGTGTACGTGTATTGTCTTCCTCTGTATGTAAACGCAAACAATTGTCTGCATTCTTCCGCCAGGGGCACACAAAAAAATGCTGCACAGTACTTAGCATCTGGGGGAACATTTGTCAGTAGTGTGTGAGGGTTCGGAACTTCTGAAAGCCAATCCTGTGCAATGTCATTTATTTCTCTTAGGTCATGTACCAGTCTCCATTGTTTACCATCGGCTTTAAGAACAGGTAGCAGAGGTGTATTACAGCGGCTTTTTGTTTCTACTAGTACACCTGATTTTTATCAAACCTTCAATGGTCATGCTTATCCTTTCAGCTTTTGGTTTCATGTGATATTGATCTTTCCAGGGAGGCTTGGCATCTGGTTTCATGTGATATTGATCTTTCCAGGGAAGCTTAGCTTCTGGTTTCATGTGATATTGAGCTTTCCAGGGAGGCTTAGCTTCTGGTTTCATGTGATATCGATCTTTCCATGGAAGCTTAGCTTCTGGTTTCATGTGATATTGATCTTTCCAGGGAGGCTTAGCTTCTGGTTTCATGTGATATCGATCTTTCCAGGGAGGCTTAGCTTTTGGTTTCATGTGATATTGATCTTTCCAGGGAGGCTTAGCTTTTGGTTTCATGTGATATTGATCTTTCCAGGGAGGCTTACCTTTTGGTTTCATGTGATATCGATCTTTCCAGGGAGGCTTGGCTTCTGGTTTCATGTGATATTCTGCTTTCCAGGGAGGCTTAGCATCATATTTCACTTTGATGCTTACATGATTGCTGATTTCACCAATCCAACATCTGTGTCATGTTGAGACCCCTTCTGGAATGATGTTTTCCATTTCCTATCTTTGTTAACTAACTGGCCCTATTTCTTCACCTAACTGTCCTTGCTGATTAGCTGTAACCTCGACTTCCCTTTGATCCCCATTCATTACTGTTGTTGCCAGTATTTTAACCTCGAGCGTCGAGCAATCCCGTATCCAGGAGTGTAATCATAGCCTCAAGCTCATTAGCATAAGGCAACGTTAACTATTCATGAAAATCGCAAATGAAATTAAATAAATATATTGGCTCACAAGCTTAGACTTTTGTTAACAACACTGTCATCTCAGATTTTCAAAATATGCTTTTCAACCATAGCTACACAAGCATTTGTGTAAGAGTATTGATAGCTAGCATAGCATTAAGTCTAGCATTCAGCAGGCAACATTTTCATAAAAACAAGAAAAGCATTCAAATAAAATCATTTACATTTGAAGAACTTCGGATGTTTTCAATGAGGAGACTCTCAGTTAGATAGCAAATGTTCAGTTTTTCCAAAAAGATTATTTGTGTAGGAGAAATGGAGAAATGTTCATCACATTTGGCTAAGAAAAAAAAATGAAAATTCAGTCATTACAACGCCAAACTTTTTTCCAAATTAACTCCATAATATCGACAGAAACATGGCAAACATTATTTAGAATCAATCCTCAAGGTGTTTTTCACATATCTATTCGATGATAAATAATTCGTGGCAGTTTGGTTTCTCCTCTGAACCAAATGGAAAAATGCACGCAGCTGGCGATTACGCAATAATTTCGACAGAGGACACCTAGCGGGCACCTGGTAAATGTAGTCTCTTATGGTCAATCTTCCAATGATATGCCTACAAATACGTCACAATGCTGCAGACACCTTGGGGAAACAACAAAGTGTAGGCTCATTCCTGGCGCATTCACAGCCATATAAGGAGACATTGGAACACAGCGCATTCAAAATCTGGGGCACTTCCTGTATGACATTTCATCTTGGTTTCGCCTGTAGCATTAGTTCTGTGGCACTCACAGACAATATCTTTGCAGTTTTGGAAACGTCAGAGTGTTTTCTTTCCCAAGCTGTCAATTATATGCATAGTCGAGCATCTTTTCGTGACAAAATATCTTGTTTAAAACGGGAACGTTTTTTTATCCAAAAATTAAAAGAGCGCCCCCTATATCGAAGAAGTTAATAAAAGCCTTGTCTTTGCAATGGATTATCTGTTTATCCCTTTACCTTCTTTTGGCTTTCTTCATCAGTCCTGCCAGGGATTTGTTTGGCAGTGTTGTCTGGAGTGTACTGGCTGCTGGCATCACCAACAAACCCCAAGTGGTCCCTGGGGATTTCTGGTTCCTTTTTTCTTATTATTTTGCAGAGCTTTTTGTTGCTTGTTGCCACCATTCACATTCCGGGGTTGTTGTGTATACACATTCACTACTGGTGGTGTGGGTTGCACTTGGACCTGTTGGACAGGAAGCGGTGGTGGCCCTCTTGGGGAGACTGCAGCCATTGTCCCTACCTCTGGCACTGGAGTCATCACTGGGGCCTGGATTTTCTTTTTTCCTTTGTTAGTCAGTTTTTTCAGCTGCAGCTGGGTCAGTTTTCTTTGAATGTCTTTTCCTTGTTCTATGAGTTTCTGTTCATCCTTTCTGTATTTCTCCACTGCATGGATCACATGGTCCCAGAATTCCTTGTGTGACTTTGAAGTCAGACCCACATCCTCCAGCCTGCTCTTTACTGACTGGGGCATGGCTTCTACCACTGACTTCCGGAATAGAGTTGTCATCAGTCGGTCCCCCTCTGGATTCCGTTCTGTTTCAACTTTCCATGGAGGTATGCAGCTGGGTTTTCTGTGTCCCCCATTGCTTTTCCTTTTAGTGCCTTAGGATCAACCCTTGTTGGGTGTTCCTCTTTCAGAGCACGCCAGACAGCTGGACGATATGTGTCCAAAGGCTCGTCCATCTGCCAGTATGTCCCCCGATGCATCAGCAAGGTCACTGTCTTGCAGTACATCCTCCGTGTTTGCTACCCCCACTACTCTTACCAGCAGTGCCTTCAGATCCCCCACAGCCAGTAGTTTCCCTATGGTTTGTTCTTCAAAGGTTCTGATCCATTTTCCAGCTTCATCATGGAGGTTTCGGCAGGCGAGTAACCAACCCTTCCAGGTCCTTTAAGCCCCATGGTACATACGGCCCTTGATCCCCCTTTATCAAAATGGGACACTGTACCCCGTATCTATCAGGTTTTTTCAGCTTTGTCCTATTCCTCATCTTTCTTTGCTTTCCTCCAGGGCTAACCCGTTGTCCCTTACATTGGTCTTTCTAGGCCCTGGCTAGTTCTTCTCTCATTTGCTTTTCTATCTTTTTTAGTTTCTATCCATTTCCATCCTTCTGTCCACCAGAAACTCAATCTTCCTCCGTATATCTCCCCATATTATTTTCGGTATTCCCTTACTTTTTCTATGTCTCATTCCCCTATGGATAGCCTGATCTCCTAATTATTTTATTATTCTTTCCCCGTCTTTGTCTCTTATACTGCTGTCAATTTCTTCCCATTCCCTTTCCTCATCTGATTCGTCAAGCCCTTGTTCTATATAATTCTTCTTAAATTTGTCTAGCTTTTGCTTAAATTCTTCTGCCTTTCTATCCTTTGCTCTTATCTTGTTTCTTGTATGTTGGTCTGATGGTTATTTTTCTACTCATCACTTTCTCCCTTTGCCTGAGAGGGCGTAGAGGGTATAGAGAGCGTAGAAGCCATCTCTTTTCTTCTTTTATCTCTACTTCACCTTTTATTTCTATGGTTCCAGTTATCAGAAACTGTCCATTGGTGGAGGGTTGATGAACCATTCTGCTTTTTCTTGGTCTGGTTTTTCATCTTCTTTCAAAGTTTCTGTTGCTGTTTTCATGCTCTTCTGCTTTAAAAAAAATTGTAGCACTTCGTTCTCCTTTTCTCTTTTGTTCCTCCTTTTCTTCATTTTATTAGTCGCTTGTTTCATGTTTTTTATTTTTTATCAGGGACTCCATTTCTTCACACAATGAAACATCCAACATGCCTTCTGCTGGCCATTTGGTGCTCATTTTCCTTGTGCGTTCTTACCACTTATTCCTAATGGCCTTTTAAGCAACAGGAGTAATAGTCCCCCTAAAGCTTTTTCCTTATCATTCATGAATGCATTTATTGAATTCAAAAGCTCCCTATATATTTTGGTTTCTTTAACATTTGGAGAGACCTATATGGTGCGTCTATTGCTGAGGCAGGACTCTCGAAGCAAATCAGACAAACATTTACTATAAGTAAGAACTGAGCTTTGCTGATAGGGCGGCCACCCTTTTGTGAGACTCGTTCAGGAGACCTGTCATCAGTCACAGAAGTTTCACCGTTCACTGGTCCCTTGTAGCCACTCCTGGCTCGTCATTTATGTCATGGAAATATTTCTCAGATACCGGAGCATGTAAATTCAATTAGACTTTATTACAAAAAGTAACAGAAGCCGAGTAATTCCATGGAACAACTGATTATTCTTTTCAGACCTCTGGTTTTTAGGTTTCCACCTTCAGATGACACACATGGTCACTCCTTATGTAAATGAATAACACCCCGTGGCCTCTCACCACCATTATTTTTGTCTCAATGCATAGTCACATAATCACTTTACCTATACATTCATGTACAAACTACCTCAATTGGCCCGACCAACCAGTTCTCCCGCACAGTGGCTTACCGGGCTATCTGCATTGTCCCACCCACCACCTGCTAAACCCCTCTTTTACGCTACTGCTACACTCTGTTTACCATATATGCATAGTCACTTTAACCATATCTACATGTACAGTGGGGAGAACAAGTATTTGATTTTGCAGGTTTTCCTACTTAGAAAGCATGTAGAGTAATTTTTATCATAGGTACACTTCAACTGTGAGAGACGGAATCAAAAACAAAAATCCAGAAAATCACATTATGATTTCTAAGTTAATTAATTTGCAGAACCTAATATTTGTTACAGAAACCTTTTGATTGCATCTACAGAGATCATACGTTTCCCGTAGTACTTGACCAGGTTTGCACACACTGCAGCAGCGTTTTGGCCCACTCCTCCATACAGACCTTTTCCAGATCCTTCAGGTATCGGGGCTGTCGCTGGGCAATACGGACTTTCAGCTCCCTCCAAAGATTTTATATTGGGTTCAGGTCTGGAGTTTGTTAGGCCACTCCAGGACCTTGAGATGCTTCTTATGGAGCCACTCCTTAGTTGCCCTGGCTGTGTGTTTTGGGTCATTGTCATGCTGGAAGACCCAGCCACGACCCATCTTCAATGCTCTTACTGAGGGAAGGAGGTTGTTGGCCAAGATCTCGTGATACATGGCCCCATCCATCCTCCTCTCAATACGGTGCAGTCGTCCTGTCCCCTTTGCAGAAAAGCATCCCCAAATAATGATGTTTCCACCTCCATGCTTCACGGTTGGGATGGTGTTCTTGGGGTTGTACTCATCCTTCTTCCTCCAAACACGGCGAGTGGAGTTTAGACCAAAAAGCTCTATTTTTGTCTCATCTGACCACATGACCTTCTCCCATTCCTCCTCTGGATCATCCAGATGGTCATTGGCAAACTTCAGAAGGGCCTGGACATGCGCTGGCTTGAGCAGGGGGACCTTGTGTGCGCTGCAGGATTTTAATCCATGACGGCGTAGTGTGTTACTAATGGTTTTCTTTGAGACTGGTCCCAGCTCTCTTCAGGTCATTGACCAGGTTCTGCTGTGTAGTTCTGGCCTGATCCCTCACCTTCCTCATGATCATTGATGCCCCACGAGATGAGATCTTGCATGGAGCCCCAAACAGAGGGTGATTGACCGTCATCTTGAACTTCTTCCATTTTCTAATAATTGCGCCAACAGTTGTTGCCTTCTCACCAAGCTGCTTGCCTATTGTCCTGTAGCCCATCCCATCCTTGTGCAGGTCTACAATGTTATCGATGATGTCCTTACACAGCTCTCTGGTCTTGGCCATTGTGGAGAGGTTGGAGTCTGTTTGAGTGTGTGGACAGATGTCTTTTATACAGGTAACGAGTTCAAACAGGTACAGCTAATACAGGTAATGTGTGGAGAACAGGTGGGCTTCTTAAAGAAAAACTAACAGGTCTGTGAGAGCAGGAATTCTTAGTGGTTGGTAGGTGATCAAATACTTATGTCATGCAATAAAATGCAAATTAATTATTCGTTTTAGATTCCGTCTCTCACAGTTGAAGTGTACCTATGATAAAAAATTACAGACCTCTACATGAGTTGTAAGTAGGAAAACCTGCAAAATCGGCAGTGTATCAAATACTTGTTCTCCCCACTGTACATACTACTTCCGGTGTCTGTATATAGCCTCGCTACTGTATATAGCCTGTCTTTTTACTGTTGTTTTATTTCTGTACTTTGATTTGATTCTTGCTTGTTAACGCCCACATCTGACTTATCTTAGTTTATATTATAATGGCGGTGCCAGAGTATTAATACAAAACTAATACATTTATTGCACATATATATTTCCAGTATAAGTGCATTTCTAATATTATTTGATTAATACAGACATGTCTTTTCACTATGCAACATTTCTCCCCAATACATATACATGGCTTGTGGATCTAGTATTGAATAACTAAAGTACATAGTCACTGACCTTCACAGGTTCAGGCCTATGTTGCCCAGGAATGATTAACCCATATACGTGTCCAGTAGCCTTCGCAAGATCAGACTCGGCCCAAGACGGTCGTGTCTGTTGTTCAAGCTTGGCACATTCACAACGATTCTGCTTACGTTTCTCTTTCCATATTTAACAGTTTGCCTTATTGGTCCAGCTTTATACATTCACATGGATCCAGCCTATGTTATGCTTATTTATGTCTAATGATTAACCCCATATTGATTATGCTCTCTACTTCTGCGAAAACAATATAGATACTGTAAAATCCCCATGTTGTCATAGATTTTTTCCTACAAGTTCTGACCCACTGGAATTGTGATACAGTGAAATAATCTGTTAAAAATTGTAGGAAAAATGAGTTGTCATGCACAAAGTAGATGTCCTTACTGACTTGCCAAAACTATAGTTTGTTAACAGGAAATTTGTTGAGTGGTTGAAAAAACTAGTTTTAATGACTCCAACCTAAGTGTATGTAAATTTACGACTTCAACTGTATAAATTATGTCTCCATAATGTAGTAGGATGGTCATCTGAATCGGGGTTAGTTTGGTAGCTGGGGTGTAAGAGCGATTACGATAAATCAAGACGTGGTTTCCTCTAACTTTAGCCTGCAGCTTTGATATGTGCCGAGAGAAGGACAGTGTACCGTCTAGCTATACTCCCAAGTACTTGTATGAGGTGACTACCTCAAGCTCTAAACCCTCAGCGGTAGTAATCACACCTGGAGAGAGGGGCATTCTTCTTACCAAACCACATAACCTTTGTTTTGGAGGTGTTCAGAACAAGGTTATTAAAGCACCAGCTGTCAGAGCAGCTCACAGATAACTGCACCTGTACATAGCCCATCTGTAAATAGCCCATCCAACTACCTCATCCTCCATACTGTTATTTATTTTGCTCCCTTGCACCCCAGTATCTCAACCTGCACACTCATATTCTGCACATCTACCATTCCAGTGTTTAATTGCGTTATTGTAATTATTTCGCCACTGTCCTATTTATTGACTTCCCTCCCTTATCCTACCGTAATTGCATACTGTATATAGAATTTTTCTGTTGTATTATTGTCTGCATGTTTTGTTAATTCCATGTGTAACTCTGTTGTTTGTGCTTGGCTTTATCTTGGCCAGGTCACAGTTGTAAATAAAAAAAAATTCTCAACTAGCCTACCTGGTTAAATAAAGGTTAAAAAATGTTTTTACGGCCGAGCTGTAGTCAATGGACAGTATTCTCACGTAGGTGTTCCTTTTGTCCAAGTGGGAAAGGGCAGTGTGTAATAGAGATTGCGTCATCTGTGGATCTGTTTGGGAGATATGCGGTATGGAATGGGTCCAGGGTGTCTGGTTATGATGTTGTTGTGAGCCATGTCCAGCCTTTCAAAGCATTTCATAACTACAGATGTGAGTGCTACTGGGCTGTAGTTATTTAGGCCGGTTACCTTGGGGTTCTTGTGCACAGGGACTATGGTGGTCTGCTTGAAACATGTAGCTATTACAGACTCAGCCAGGGAGAGATTAAAAATGTCAGTGAAGACATGTGCCAGCTTGTCAGCGCATGCTCTGAGTACACGTCCTGTTAATTAGTCTGGCTCTGCGGCCTTGGGAATGTTAAGGTCTTACTCGTTTTAAGGTCTTACTGTTATCGTCTATGGAGAGCGTGTTCACACATTTGTCCAGAACAGCTTGTGCTCTCATACATGGTTCAGTGTTGCTTGCCTCAAAGCGAGCATTGAATGCCTTTAGCTTGTCTGACAGTTTGCAAGCCCTGCTACATCCCATGACCGTCAGATTCGGTGTAGTAGGTTTCGATCTTAGTCCTGTATTGCCGCTCTGCCTGTTTGATGGTTTGTTGGAGGGCTTAGCAGAATTTCTTATAAGCGTCTGGGTTAGTGTCCCGCTCATTGAAAGCGGCAGATTTAGCTCAGTGCGGATGTTTCCTGTTATCCATGGCTTCTGGTTGGGATATGTACATACAGTCACTGTGGGGATGACGTTGACGATGCACTTATTAATAAAGCCAGTGACTGACGTGGTAAACGCCTCAATGCAATTGGATGAATCCCGGAATATATTCCAGTCTGTGCTACAAAACGGTCCTCTAGCTTAGCATCCGCCTCATTGGACCACTTCCGTATTGAGCGCATCACTGGTACTTCCTGTTTGAGTTTCTGTTTGTAAGCAGGAATCAGGAGGATTGAGTCAGATTTGCCAAATGGAGGGTGAGAGAAAGATTTGAATGTGTCTGTGTGTGTGGAGTAAAGGTGATCTACAGTTTTTGTTCATTCTAGTTGCACAGAAATGAGGTAAAACAGAACATCCTGCTGACAGGTCCACAACAATGTACCATTGTCTAATCTTTTAGAAACTGACAGTCCTTTTCCAGATACTGCATAAATTACTGCTGAAGATGAAAACATCCTGCCAACACAGTTTAATATAATTGACAGTATGGGTAGGCTACAGTATTGCTGTGCGATAAGAGCCCGACATGGTTGCCTATTTAATCTCAGAGCCTTTACCAAGGCAGGAGCTAGAAAACCCAATGATCTATTGATCATCTAAATATTGAACAACAATTGGTCTTCTGCATGCCTTGGCCTAATGCCAATAGTTCCACATTATAAAGGGCCTTATTAGCTTTCCGTCCAATTGGGGACAGATTTTCATGCAAATATTAGAAAATATGCACACTTTCTCACCTTCTCACCATTGGGGTTTCCATCAAACTGACTGAAAAAATCAGTGTATGATGAGTGTAAACATGACATTTACTTTTCGCTTTAGATTTCTCATGTACCCAATAAAAATCTAAAGTTCAATATGTTTCCATTGCATTTTCAACTCTACCGATAGTTGTCACAAAACCCCCACAGACGTCAATTCAAAGTCTAGTCCATGTTGGTTCAACGTAATTTCATTGAAATCACGTAGGAAAACAATGTTGATTCTAAAAGTGTGCCCAATGGGACTGTTTTTTTAAAATAGTGGCTGTAATAAATATATCACTAGCCACTTTAAACAATGCCACTTAAAATAATGTTTACATACCCTACATTACTCATCTCATATGTATATACTGTTCTCTATACCATCTACTGCATCTTACCTATGCCGTTCGGCCATCGCTCATCCATATATTTATATGTACATATTCTTATTCATCCCTTTACACGTGTGTGTGTATGTGTGTGTGTGTGTGTGTGTGTGTGTATAAGGTAGTTGTGGGTGAAATCTTTAGATTACTTGTTAGATATTACTGCACTGTAGGAAGTAGAAGCACAAGCATTTCACTACATTCGTGTTAACATCTGCTAACCATGTGTATGTGACAAATAAAATGTGAATTCATGGGCCTGCTCAGGTCTTGGCACGTGCGCTGTAGTTAACAGTTTGCATATACCGTGCGGGTAGGCTACCTACATAAAGAAATTATTATGGATAAGAGAGAGAATATTCTTATGTGTCAAATGATTTGAAGGTAGGCCTTGAAATACATCCACAGGTACACCTCCTATTGACTCATGATGTCAATTAGCCTATCAGAAGCTTCTAAAGCCATTACATCATTTTCTGGAATTTTCCAAGCTGGTTAAAGGCACATTCAACTTAGTGTATGTAAACTTCTGACCCACTGGAATTGTGATACAGTGAATTATAAGTGAAATAATCTGTCTGTAAACAATTGTTGGAAAATGATTTTGTGTCATGCACAAAGTAGATGTCCTAACTGACTTGCCAAAACTATAGTTTGTTAACAAGACATTTGAAAAACGAGTTTTAATGACTCCAACATAAGTGTGTGAACTTCTGACTTCAACTGTATAAGCTGGAAGTAGAAGCCTAGGTGGTGTTGTTCATTAGTTTACTCCAGTTAGGGGAGGGGTGGTAGGGTTAGAAAGTAATAAAGGAAAATATATTTGAAAGTTGTGTATTTGTGTGTATATACAGTACCAGTCAAAAATGTGGACACCTACTCATTCCAGGGTTTTCTTTATTTTTACTATTGTACATTGTAGAATAATGGTGAAGACATCAAACTATTAAGTAACACATTACACAAATCAACTTTTTAACAAGGCACACCTGTTAATTGAAATGGATTCCAGGTGACTACTTCATGAAGCTGGTTGAGAATGCCAGGAGTGTACAAAGCTGTCAACTAGCAAAGGGTTGCTACTTTGAAGAATCTCACATATAAAATCTATTTTGATTTGTTAAACAATTTCTTGGTTACTTCATGATTTCATATGTGTTATTTCATAGTTTTGATGTCTACACTATTATTCTACAATGTAGAAAATGGTAAGAATAAAGAAAAACCCTAGAATGAGTAGGTGTGTCCAAATGTTTGACTGGTACTGTCCACTACCGTTCAAAAGTTTGGGGTCACTTAGAAATGTCCTTGTTTTTGAAAGAAAAGCACATTTGTTTTTCCATTAAAATTACATCAAATTCATCAGAAATACAGTGTAGCCATTGTTAATGTTGTAAATGATTATTGTAGCAGGAAATGGCAGATGAACTTTCTACATAGGCGTACAGAGGCCCATTATCAGCAACCATCACTCCTGTGTTCTAATGGCACGTTGTGTTAGCTAATCCAAGTTCATCATTTTAAAAGGCTAATTGATCATTAGAAAACCCTTTTTGCAGTTATGTTAGCACAGCTGAAAACTGTTGTCCTGCTTAAAGAAGCAATAAAACTGGCCTTCTTTAGACTAGTTGAGTACCTGGAGCATCAGCATTTGTGGGTTTGATTACAGGCTCAAAATGGCCAGAAACAGTCCTTCTGAAACTCGTCAGTCTATTCTTGTTTTGAGAAATGAAGGCTATTCCATGCGAGTCATTGCCAAGAAACTGAAGATCTCATACAACATTGTGTACTACTCACAGAACCGAACAGAAAGTGGGAGGCCCCGGTGCACAACTGAGCAAGAGGACAAGTACGTACATTAGTGTCTAGTTTGAGAAACAGATGCCTCAAGTCCTCAACTGACAGCTTCATTAAATCGTACCCGCAAAACACCAGTCTCAACGTCAACAGAGGTGACTCCAGGATGCTGGCCCTCTAGGCAGAGTTCCTCTGTCTAGTGTCTGTTATTTTGCCCATCTTAATCTTTAATTTATTTTGGCCAGTTTGAGACATGGCCTTTTCTTTGCATCTCTGCAAGACAATTACATTGATACAGTCTATCTGCACTGTTAAAGCTGATCTTCCTCTGCCAAAAATTGTAAAAATACCAGGGAGGTTTTCCATTGCCTCACAAAGAAGGGCACCTATTGGTAGATGAGTAAACATGATCAACAATCAACTAGACGGTGCTTAATGGATTACAAAAATAATAATGGGGAAATTATTGTTGTCCAGGTGTGCAAAGCTCTTAGACTTACTCAGAAAGACTCACAGCTGTCATCGACACTAAGGTATTGACGTCATCGACGTTTTAAGGTATTGACTCGGGTGTGAATACTTATAAAGATGAGATTCATGCATGTCATTAAAGGGTATTGTGTGTAGTTGGGTGATACATTTAAACAAACTCTATTTTGAATTCAGGCTGTATGTGGAATAAGTCAAGGTGTGGGAATACCTTTTACCACTGTTTTGAATCTGTAGCCTAATAAACTGCATGCTTTCCCGAGTCGTAGTGGGAGGACCACACACCATATCACGTGACTGCAAGTTTACTTGTTATATACATTTTTGCACATTAAGGTGTTTCCCACTGCCATTTCTCGTGTAATTAATTGTACAGACAAAAAAAGATCCCACCATGCCGAATTAACAAATTATCTGTCGGCATTTATAAAATGATTCCGAAACGTCCTGTCGTGATTTGTTTTTATACGGTATGGCCTCTACATTTATATATTTTTTTATTGTTGGACATAAGACTAAAAACACCAGGAATTCAGCTCCAACTGATTTTCTTTTGAGAAATCTCGAATACATTTTTCCCATGCATAATATATCGATAGATATATGTGATCCCCTGTTTCTTCCTCCAACTCAGAGCCTAGTTTCTTTCAAGGTCCTGCCTTTTTAGGGAGTTTTTCCTAGCCACCATGCTTCTACATCTGCATTGCTTGCTGATTGGTGTTTTAGGATGAGTTTCTGTATAGCAGTTTGTGGCAACTGCTGATGTAAAAAGGGCTTTAAATAAATTATATTGATATACAAATGTAAGCAAAGTTTGAAATGATTATGTTTTGGTCAAATATTATATCAGTTTAGGCTTCTTGTGGTCAATTTGCAGTCTACAAATGATTTGTAAGCATGTTCGGGCCCCCGAGCATCCGCTCAAGAAAAAATCGACCCGTGGCTTAATCTAGTTGATGATCCCTGCCCTACGGGTTTCAGCCTTGAGTCTGTCTCGTCCCCTAGTTTCCAGTCTCCACCCTTCCAAGGCATGAGTTGGTTGCATATTAATAAAATAACCCTATGCCCAGTTCACAAGTAGGGAATAGGGTGCCATTTGGAACGCACCGTGGTACTTCCTGTCTCTGTCTGCTGTGAACCTGCCTCCCTGCCTGTTTTGACCTCTGACCTCACAGACACGTCCTCGGCATCAGAAGACGAGGGTTCACTGCGTCGTGCGGGCCGGATGGTGTCCTCCACGCCGTACCAGAACCACCCGGCGCCGAACATAGAACACTGGTTTAACAGAGTCATCCAGGGCTCCTCCACCTCCTCCTCTGCATCCTCCACCTCATCCCATCCTGGAGGGACTGTCCACGCTGCCGCCGCCGTGCTGGCTGACCTCATGGCATACACCCAGATAGGTAAAACATCTTTACCTAACCACACCTAACTACACCCAGATACCCCATTCATTCTGACTCGGTCCTTTTAGGCTTGTTCACCACACAGCATGGCCCTAAAACCCTGAGGACATCCAACTACTGTAGACACAGAGCATTCGGAAAGTAGTCAGACCCTTTGACTTTTTCCACATTTTGTTATATTACAGCCATATTCTAAAATGGATTAAATAGTTATCTTCCTCATCAATCTACACACAATATCCCATAATTTCAACGTGAAAACTGTTTTTTAGAACAGAAATAACTTATTTACATAAGTATTCAGACCCTTTGCTATGAGACTTGAAATTGAGCTCAGGTGCATCCTGTTTCCAATGATCATCCTTGATGTTGGTACAACTTGATTGTAGTCTACCTGTGGTAAATTCAATTGATTGAACATGATTTGGAAAGGCACACACCTGTCTTAATAATGTCTCACAGTTGACAGTGCATGTCAGAGCAAAAACCAAACCATGAGGTCGAAGGAATTGTCCGTAGAGCTCAGAGACAGGATTGTGTCGAGGCACAGATCTGAGGAAAGGTACCAAAATATTTCTGCAGCATTGAAGGTCCCCAAGAACACAGTGGCCTCCAAGAACACAGTGGCCTCCAAGAACACAGTGGCCTCCAAGAACACAGTGGCCTCCATCATTCTGTTAAAACTGAAAATTATTTTATAACCTCTTTTCAATAAGGAATTGAGACCAAAAGGTCAAGAGAAGTTTAAAGTGTTTAATACCAAGGATAGTCAGCTGAGTGCATCCATTTAGGAAAGATCACAACACATGTTATACTCTTCCCTTAATACTCACAGTACACCTCAAACCTCCCCAGCTATACATACATTTTATGACCCCACTGACTTTCCCCCCTTTCCCCTGTGGAATGTCCATGCTCCTCTCTTCGTTTATCCAGATGTCAGAATCACACCCCGACCATCTTCTGGGCCTGACCCTGCTGTCTGATGCTAGACAATTTCCTATTCTCTGATTAGGTCAACCTTTCTAAATTAGGATACACACAGTTTCATGACGTAAACTCCATTAATACTCACAGTAATCATTCACTAAACAGGATACACACAGTTTCATGACCTTAATTCCATTAATACTCAGTAATCATTCACTAAACAGGATACAGACAGTTTCATGACCTTAATTCCATTAATACTCAGTAATCATTCACTAAACAGGATACAGACAGTTTCATGACGTAAACTCCATTAATACTCACAGTAATCATTCACTAAACAGGATACACACAGTTTCATGACCTTAATTCCATTAATACTCAGTAATCATTCACTAAACAGGATACAAACAAACTACAGTTTAACTTGAAACATGTTACATTTGAACAGAATCCATCAGTCCCCCCTATTCAGCCATAAACATTTCTTATTGTTTAATATCACTAAACAATCATTCAACTACCGGCTGTAGACCTTCTTTGGTTTTCTCCAGAACTGAGAGTGATAGAAACAGACTTAATAGAGAAAATAGAAAATAATAAACTCTTAAGTTAAAACAATCCTATTTTCTACTGATTATCATAAGCATCTATGTAGATACATTTATAAACAACATCTCTGACCACAGCTTGAGGAACCCGACCGACACAATCTCCTGCTACCCCTGAACCCCATGCCCACTGATATGCTTTTCTGCTAAGGTCCACAAAAAGTAGGGCTCTAAATGTCCCCATTATGCTTTTCCTCAGTCTTCCATCAAGGGCTTACAGGATCACGAGATGTTTTTCAGCCAAGTCCTCCTCACTGTGAGCCGTAGCCTGAATCAATTTCACCAGCTCTTGTGGAAGATCTGCATTATAGATGCGTTTCAACAAAGCTTTTACTATATGGAATCCTCACAATGCCACCAGAACTCCTCCGTAACTGCCATCACTGCCCATGCTGCATATTCCAACATCCACCTTATTTGGGCCTTATTTGGATAGTCCAATACCATGCTGTTCCTACAGCACCTCCCACAACCTTAAGTCTCTCTTGTTATTTCTCCCAAGGTAACAGCAGTAAGTATTGTTACAACTTTAACTCGGTTAGTGGCTTTCATCACCTGCTTTACCGTTAGATCTATGATTGAGTTTGTGAGATTCTCATTTTCCCAGTCTTCTCCTAATGTTTTCCTGACCAGCTTATCTATTGCCTCGTTATGTTGTGCTACAGTAGGGACTGGCGGGGTAATAATTACCATTACTCAGATCTGGATCACATCTCTCATCCCACTGCCTTCCCATCCCCCACCCCCCTGTGAAAACCCTGTGTGTGACAGGTTTTAGGACCTAAGGGTTGTTTTTCCACAATCCCTCTACAAATCCCTGTTAACCATGTCTTGGTCCCAGTTCTCTGGGAGGTAATGGATTATCTGCCCTTTGATATGAGGGGAGAGCATTGGGGTTGAGGGAGTGTCCAGTTCTACATATCTCTGTGTCACATGCTTCCTGATCGTCCTCGGCAACAGATGGGCTGCTACTGCAAGCGTTTTCTCTGAGAATACAGCTTCCTGTATACATGGGTCTGTGGCAACCCTCTCAATTGTTGTTCCCTCATCAGTAAAACCTTCTCTGTGTGGCTATTAAAGTCTGAAATTATAAGTCTATTTCAGCGATGCTTATGATCACCATCCTAGAGTCCTCCATGTTGAGCTTATCCTTCCACTCTGCACAGACCACTGTCTTTCTCACACTACGCACGATTCCCTGTAAAACTCTACACTGGAGTGGTATCATTCTCTAATGAGTCTATCACCCATGTTCTTAATTCATAGGCAAGGCATCCATCTGCCTCCGTCACATGTATTCCTCTATTTCCTGTCCCTGTGAAGACTATGGCCTTGGTATTCGGGATACCCTGGCGAGGGCTTACATGGGTTACTCCCACGTCCGACACCAACACTCCATAGCAATGTCCTGTACTTCCTCTACTCTGCCACAGACATGGGCGGATATTTGTCTCATGAACGTCTCTGGAGAGACCTGAAAATAGCTGTGCAGCGAGGCTCCCCATCGAACCTGACAGATCTTGAGACGATCTGCAGAGAATAATGGAAGAAACTCCCCAAATACAGGTGTGCCAAGCTTGTAGCGTCATACCCAAAAGAAGACTCAAGGCTGTAATCACTGACAAAGGTGCTTCAACAAAGTACTGAGTAAAGGGTCTGAATACTTATGTAAATGTTTCTAAAAACTTTTTTTTTTAAAAATCAATCTACATACAATACCCCATAATGGCGAAGGAAAAAAAATAATGTTTAGAATAAGGCTGTAACATAAACTATAGAAAAAGTCAAGGGGTCTGAATACTTTCCAAATGCACTGTGGGATAGATGGAATATAACATTGATTCATTTAATTACTTTTTTTTTGAGGAACCACTAATGATTAAGTTATGGGGGTGATTGGCCGGCCGCTCATTAGGTAATGTCTAAACCGAACTTATTTGAGAAGTCATTACTTTATTATATTGCTCAACATTTTCTTAACATTTGTCATTTGTCATGTCATCTGCTCTCGTCTGACTAAGGCTGCATATTTTCAGTCATTTTCCTCCAATCTGTAAAGTTATGAAGCCACACCCATTTACTGAAGATTTGCATTATGGGCCCAGAAAGCATGGAAATAGTTTCCACTGCTTGTATACTTCGTATTTTGGCATATGTAGTACGACATTATGAACTTTTGGCATACTAACTATATCCATACTATGACCAATAAGCCTACTATTTACTCAATTCACGTCGCAAATAGTGAGGTTAGTGCGGTTATTATGAGTATTGAAACACAGCTAGAGACAGACAAGTGACAGGACTCGATGCCTCGTTACCATGGTAACCCCCCACCCTTAAAGGGGCAGGTGAACATTTTGTCTATAATATTTTTGTTAAAAGACTGAAGGCACAAAAAATGAAATGAATTGATCAATATACCACATTACTTCTTGCTAATACAAAGCTTGGTCATCTGTTTTTTGAAATATTTTTTTATTTATGTAATTATGGGGGGAAATTATTTTGTCTGGTAAAAAATCTGAGCGTCTGGTAGATTTTTTAAAATCTACCTGCCACAGTGCCTGGTGTACCAAAAATAACATTTTAGGCCCTGGCTGTTGTTGGTGTGCAGCTGTTGTTCATGTGTACAGACCTCTAGGAACATGTACAGTGGGGCAAAAAAGTATTTAGTCAGCCACCAATTGTGCAAGTTCTCCCACTTAAAAAGATGAGAGGCCTGTAATTTTCATCATAGGTACACTTCAACTATGACAGGCGAAATGAGAAAAAAAAATCCAGAAAATCACATTGTAGAATTTGAATGAATTTATTTGCAAATTATGGTGGAAAATAAGTAAATATCTCAATACTTTGTTAAATACCCTTTGTTGGCAATGACAGAGGTCAAACGTTTTCTGTAAGTCTTAACAAGGTTTTCACACACTGTTGCTGGTATTTTGGCCCATTCCTCCATGCAGATCTCCTCTAGAGCAGTGATGTTTTGGGGCTGTTGCTGGGCAACACAGACTTTCAACTCCCTCCAAAGATTTTCTATGGGGTTGAGATCTGGAGACCGGCTAGGCCACTCCAGGACCTTGAAATGCTTCTTACGAAGCCACTCCTTCGTTGCCCGGGCGGTGTGTTTGGGATCATTGTCATGCTGAAAGACCCAGCCACGTTTCATCTTCAATGCCCTTGCTGATGGAAGGAGGTTTTCACTCAAAATCTCACGATACATGGCCCCATTCATTCTTTCCTTTACACGGATCAGTCGTCCTGGTCCCTTTGCAGAAAAACAGCCCCAAAGCATGATGTTTCCACCCCCATGCTTCACAGTAGGTATGGTGTTCTTTGGATTCAACTCAGCATTCTTTGTCCTCCAAACACGACAAGTTGAGTTTTTACCAAAAAGTTATATTTTGGTTTCATCTGACCATATGACATTCTCCCAATCTTCTTCTGAATCATCCAAATGCTCTCTAGCAAACTTCAGACTGGCCTGGACATGTACTGGCTTAAGCAGGGGGACACGTCTGGCACTGCAGGATTTGAGTCCCTGGCGGCATAGTGTGTTACTGATGGTAGGCTTTGTTACTTTGGTCCCAGCTCTCTGCAGGTCATTCACTAGGTCCCGGGATTTTTGCTCACCGTTTTTGTGATCATTTTGACCCCACGGGGTGAGATCTTGCGTGGAGCCCCAGATCGAGGGAGATTATCAGTGGTCTTGTATGTCTTCCATTTCCAAATAATTGCTCCTACAGTTGATTTCTTCAAACCAAGCTGCTTACCTATTGCAGATTCAGTCTTCCCAGCCTGGTGCAGGGCTACAATTTTGTTTCTGGTGGTCTTTGACAGCTCTTTGGTCTTGGCCATAGTGGAGTTTGGAGTGTGACTGTTTGAGGTTGTGGACAGGTGTCTTTTATACTGATAACAAGTTCAAACAAGTGCCATTAATACAGGTAACGAGTGGAGGTCAGAGGAGCCTCTTAAAGAAGAAGTTACAGGTCTGTGAGAGCCAGAAATCTTGCTTGTTTGTAGGTGACCAAATACTTTTTTTTCACCATAATTTGCAAATAAATTCATAAAAAATCCTACAATGTGATTTTCTGGATTTTTTTCCCCCCATTTTGTCTGTCATAGTTGAAGTGTACCTATGATGAAAATTACAGGCCTCATCTTTTTCAGTGGGAGAAGTTGCACAATTGGCGGCTGACTAAATACTTTTTTGCCCCACTGTAGATAATAGCTGGCTGCTGAGTACAGACCTCTAGGAACGTATAGATAATAGCTGGAATTAGCCACACGTAGTGAAACACATCTGTCCAGTTTGACAGTCGTGTTGTTGTTTCTTCTAGTGAGACATCTGTCCAGTTTGACAGTCGTGTTAGGCTACATATCATTGTTTCTTCTAGTGAGATATCTGTCCAGTTTGACAGTCGTGTTGTTTGGCTACATATCATTGTTTCTTCTAGTGAGACATCTGTCCAGTTTGACAGTCGTGTTAGGCTACATATCATTGTTTCTTCTAGTGAGATATCTGTCCAGTTTGACAGTCGTGTTGTTTGGCTACATATCATTGTTTCTTCTAGTGAGACATCTGTCCAGTTTGACAGTCGTGTTGTTTGGCTACATATCGTTGTTTCTTCTAGTGAGACATCTGTCCAGTTTGACAGTCATGTTGTTAGGCTGCATATCATTGTTTCTTCTAGTGAGACATCTGTCCAGTTTGACAGTCGTGTTGTTAGGCTACATATCGTTGTTTCTTCTAGTGAGACATCTGTCCAGTTTGACAGTCGTGTTGTTAGGCTACATATCATTGTTTCTTCTAGTGAGACATCTGTCCAGTTTGACAGTCGTGTTGTTAGGCTACATATCATTGTTTCTTCTAGTGAGACATCTGTCCAGTTTGACAGTCGTGTTGTTAGGCTACATATCTACTGGTGAGAGACCAATATAATTTCAGTTGTTCAAGTATTGCACTATGTCCACATCCTTCTGGATGAGCTGAATGATAACAACAGGGATTGGCTGCTAGGTTGGACCTCCAGCCAATGTGTTCCTGAGCTAGTTGGCAGGACCAGAACGTAAATAACCTACTAGCTTCCCAATTCATTTACTAAATGACTTTAGTGGGATAATCAATTCGATCTGATTACAGTGGGTAAAATCACCAATGTCTCTATTGATAGTCCTACCTACTCTATTAAAATACTTGAATCTTACCGTATTTCTACAATTCCAAACCAGTGTGTCTTGTTTGCAACGAAACTGTTGCTATTTGCAAATAATTCAATATGAGATTTCATTATGAATCCATGCATGGTACGTTCAGATTTTCCACCCCAGACATGAGACCTGAGTCCGACGCAGATTGGAGGTAGGCTTATTTAAGGAGTGCATGGTGACAGTATTTGTAGGAAATGGCTATATATTGATAACATAATTGTCAAACAGTTTAGACTAGCTCTTATTTCTTAGTGCTCATCTTAGTAAATTAGCCTACTCAACTTTCAGCACCTGGAGCTGTCCATTTTAGAAATGGTGATCCACACACGAATGGTGACTGCATCTCAACTCATATTTTTTCTAATTTATCCAATTATATTCCGTTCTGTTTTTATCATGAACATATTCCCACCAATATTGTAATTAAGTTTTCATGTGTGTTTTGCACGTTTTATCAAACTGTTGAGGCATGCTGCTATTTATGGCAACTAATTAGCCCGCTGACAGATGTAGGTGGGCTCTCCTTCTCCGTGGCTAACGTGAGTAAAACATTTAAACGTGTTAACCCTCGCAAGGCTGCTGGCCCAGATGGCATCCCCAGCCACGTCCTCAGAGCATGTGCAGTACAAGTGAGCATGGTCAGTACAAGTGCGTCAAAGCAGGGACCGAGAGACTGAAAAACAGCTTCTATCTCAAGGCCATCAACTGTTAAACAGCCATTGCGAACATAGAGTGGCGGCTGCCAACGTACTGACTCAAATCTCTAGCCACTTTAATAATTAAGAATTGGATGTAATAAATGGATCACTAGCCACTTTAAACAATACCACTTTATCATGTTTACATACCCTACATTACTCATCTCATATGTATATACTGTAATCTATACCATCTACTGCATCTTTTGCATATGCCGTTCGGCCATCGCTCATCCATATATTTATATGTACATATTCTTATTCATTCCTTTACACTTGTGTGTGTGTGTAAGATAGTTGTTGTTAAATTGTTAGATTACTTGTTAGATATTACTGCACGGTCAGAACTAGAAGCTCAAGCATTTCACTACACTCGCATTATCTGCTAACCATGTGTATGTGACCAATAAAAATTTGAATTGATGAAATAACCAAATAAATATATATTTGTGTTTATTTTCCCCCATTAAAAACACTCTTATCTGTCAAGGTTGGAACTGTTGCTGTTCAAATACAATAAATATGTTTTTATTCTGAACTGGAATAAACTGATTGATCACATCACACAGATGTAGACCAGAAAACACACACAGTCCTGATGAGAGGTCTGTGGCTGGTTGAAATTTTCAGCAAACATGTCTATTCTGGGTTTAGGTTTTGGCAGTGCAACCCTGAGGTCATGCTCAGCATGGAGTCTGTTTTTGTACTTGTTTTTTAAGTTGAGAACGCTGACTAACATGGGAGTGTGGTGCCAAACTGGACCAGAACATCTACTGCTTTCTCAGTCAGGCAGGAGACCACGTCCTGCTTTAGATGAGCTACCCAGAACTGTGAGTGTGTTTGCCTTCAAAATCTTCAACCCGTTTGTTTATTCCATAATAAAAATGATTACTCGTATTTTAACCGCAACAGTTCCAACCTTGACTTGTTTTCAACAGTAAGTTCTAGTAAAATGTGCAGTAGGCCTGGTCATTTCCACAGTAAAATGTGCAGTAGGCCTGATCATTTCTAGTGAGATGTGCAGTAGGCCTGATAATTTCTACAGTGAGATGTGCAGTAGGCCTGATTAATTTCTACAGTGAGATGTGCAGTAGGCCTGATTAATTTCTACAGTGAGATGTGCAGTAGGCCTGATCATTTCTACAGTGAGATGTGCAGTAGGCCTGATCATTTCTACAGTGAGATGTGCAGTTACTGAGGGTTGCACAATCCGTAGCTAGTTACCTTGCTTTGGCTGACTTTTGCTAGCTAGCTATTAGATGTGTCAGGGAATTGCTTGAAAGAAACTCACATCGACTACTTTAAAAAAAAAAAAAAAAATTATTTCACCTTTATTTAACCAGGTAGGCCAGTTGAGAACAAGTTCTCATTTGCAACTGCGACCTGGCCAAGATAAAGCATAGCAGTGTGAGCAGACAACACAGAGTTACACATGGAATAAACAATTAACAAGTCAATAACACAGTAGAAGACAAAGGAGGGGAGTCTATATACAATGTGTGCAAAAGGCATGAGGAGGTAGGCGAATAATTACAATTTTGCAGATTAACACTGGAGTGATAAATGATCAGATGGTCATGTACAGGTAGAGATATTGGTGTGCAAAAGAGCAAGTAAATAAATAAAAACAGTATGGGGATGAGGTAGGTGAAAATGGGTGGGCTATTTACCAATAGACTATGTACAGCAGCAGCGATCGGTTAGCTGCTCAGATAGCTGATGTTTGAAGTTGGTGAGGGAGATAAAAGTCTCCAACTTCAGCGATTTTTGCAATTCGTTCCAGTCACAGGCAGCAGAGTACTGGAACGAAAGGCGGCCAAATGAGGTGTTGGCTTTAGGGATGATCAGTGAGATACACCTGCTGGAGCGCGTGCTACGGATGGGTGTTGCCATCGTGACCAGTGAGCTGAGATAAGGCGGAGCTTTACCTAGCATGGACTTGTAGATGACCTGGAGCCAGTGGGTCTGGCGACGAATATGTAACGAGGGCCAGCCGACCAGAGCATACAGGTCGCAGTGGTTGGTGGTATAAGGTGCTTTAGTGACAACGGATGGCACTGTGATAGACTGCATCCAGTTTGCTGAGTAGAGTGTTGGAAGCCATTTTGTAGATGACATCGCCGAAGTCGAGGATCGGAAGGATAGTCAGTTTTACTAGGGTAAGCTTGGCGGCGTGAGTGAAGGAGGCTTTGTTGCGGAATAGAAAGCCGACTCTTGATTTGATTTTCGATTGGAGATGTTTGATATGAGTCTGGAAGGAGAGTTTGCAGTCTAGCCAGACACCTAGGTACTTATAGATGTCCACATATTCAAGGTCGGAACCATCCAGGGTGGTGATGCTAGTCGGGCATGCGGGTGCAGGCAGCGATCGGTTGAAAAGCATGCATTTGGTTTTACTAGCGTTTAAGAGCAGTTGGAGGCCACGGAAGGAGTGTTGTATGGCATTGAAGCTTGTTTGGAGGTTAGATAGCACAGTGTCCAATGACGGGCCGAA
Organism: Oncorhynchus tshawytscha; assembly: GCF_018296145.1. NCBI lineage: Eukaryota > Metazoa > Chordata > Actinopteri > Salmoniformes > Salmonidae > Oncorhynchus > Oncorhynchus tshawytscha. Next base: position 54,112,503 of record NC_056454.1, read on the forward strand.
AGTATATAGAATGGTGTCGTCTGCGTAGAGGTGGATCAGGGAATCGCCCTCAGCAAGAGCAACGTCATTGATATATACAGAGAAAGGGTCGGCCCGAGAATTGAACCCTGTGGCACCCCCATAGAGACTGCCAGAGGACCGGACAGCATGCCCTCCGATTTGACACACTGAACTCTGTCTGCAAAGTAATTGGTGAACCAGGCAAGGCAGTCATCCGAAAAACCGAGGCTACTGAGTCTGCCGATAAGAATATGGTGATTGACAGAGTCGAAAGCCTTGGCAAGGTCAATGAAGACGGCTGCACAGTACTGTCTTTTATCGATGGCGGTTATGATATCGTTTAGTACCTTGAGTGTTGCTGAGGTGCACCCGTGACCGGCTCGGAAACCAGATTGCACAGCGGAGAGGGTACGGTGGGATTCGAGATGGTCAGTGACCTGTTTGTTGACTTGGCTTTCGAAGACCTTAGATAGGCAGGGCAGGATGGATATAGGTCTGTAACAGTTTGGGTCCAGGGTGTCTCCCCCTTTGAAGAGGGGGATGACTGCGGCAGCTTTCCAAGAGATGGTACTCCATTATAATGGTACTCCATTATTTCTGCTTACAAGTGTCATCATCACCTATTATAAAATGACAACAGTGCCTTGCTAGCTGACTCGTTTCCTGAAAGAAGTTCCTGGGTTTACCGTCATGCTGTGGATGTTTGGTCAGGACGTTTCGTTTTAGTTTGTTCGTTTTGAGAGACCGATTACTAATCACTTCAATCAACCAAATTTATTTATAAAGCCCTTACATCAGCTGATATCACAAAGTGCTGTACAGAATCTCAGCCTGAAACCCCAAACAGCAAGGTGGGGGTTTCCTCGTCTAGGTGGCTAGGAAAAACTCCCTAGAAAGGCCAGAACCGAGGAAGAAACCTAGAGAGGGACCAGGCTATGAGGGGTGGCCAGTCCTCTTCTAGCTGTGCCGGGTAGAGAGGGACCAGGCTATGAGGGGTGGCCAGTCCTCTTCTGGCTGTGCCAGGTGGAGATTATAACAGAACTTGGCCAAGATGTTCAAATGTTCATAGATGACCAGCAGGATCAAATAATAATAATATTGGTTGTCGAGGGTGCAACAGGTCAGCACCTCAGGAGTAAATGTCAGTTGGCTTTTCATAGCCGATCATTCAGAGTATCTCTACCGCTCCTGCTGTCTCTAGAGAGTTGTGGACATTGTGGACGCTCCTTGTTAATTCTCAGTGTGTATGAAACCAAGAGAGAAACTGATCGCTGTATGAGCTCAGTCAGAACTTGTGGCTAGCTTGAGTCCGTTTGCTGACAGCTGTGAGTGATGGCAAGTGGGAATGACAAGTCAGTGGCTGACAGCTGCATCTGCTGGTGAACAGCAGTGCTGCAGCGTGTGGGTCACGGAGTGATCTTCAAATAAACTGCCCAAAAAATATCTGGTAAACCGCAAAGCACACAGGCATCTCTCCCACTCGCGCAGTTGCCAAACTGAGCACAGACACCGCTGCTAAGCAGAGTGTGCACTGAACAGAGAGTTGCGCAGTTGCGCTTGGCCAAATCAATTCCACTAATGAACGAAATAATTATAAATTTACTCAGACATGTCGTGACCCACCATTAACAGGTCCTCGACTTTAAGAAAGGCTGATCTAAGGAAACGCCAAGTAATTTAGTCTCAGCTGAGGTCTAGAACTTAAGGATTGATTTGTACCAAATGCAATGATCTTAGTTTTAGACATGTTCAGTTTTGGAGATGGCACCCATTCCAATACAGACTGCAACTGGGTTTCAGTGACATCATTAACTGTGGTTGCTGATGCGTATATGGTTGAATCATCAGCATACATGGACACATTGCTTTTTTTAATGCCAGTGGCAGGTCATTGGTAAAAATAGAAAAGACCGCAGGGCCTAAAGAGCTGCCCTGCAGTACACCACACTTTACATGTTTAACATTAGAGAAGCTAAAATTGAAGAAAACCTATTCTATTAGTTATCTCTCAATCCATGATATGGCAGAGGTTGAAGAGCCATTACACATATGTTTTCTCAACAACCAATTATGGTCAATAATATCACAGGCTGCACTGAAATCTAACAGTACAGCTCCCACAATCTTATCAATTTATCAATTTCGTTCAACCAATCATCTGTCATTTGTGTCAGTGCAGTACATGTTGAGTGCCCTTCTCTATAAGCATGCTGAAAGTCTGTTCATTTGTTTAGAGAAATAGCATTGTATTTGGTCGAACACCATTTTTTCCAACAGTTTTCTAAGAGCTGGAAGCAAGCTGATATCTACACCTGCATTGCTTGCTGTTTGGGGTTTTAGGCTGGGTTTCTGTACAGCACTTTGAGATATCAGCTGATGTAAATTTGATTTTGATTTGATTTGATAGGTCTGCTGTTAGAACCAGTAAAGGCTGCTTTACCTCTCTCTTAGCGGAATGACTTTGGCTTCCCTCCAGGGATGAGGACAAAGACTTTCCTCTAGACTCAGATTAAAGATATGACAGATAGGAGTGGCTATAGAGTCAGCCACCATCCTCAGCAGCTTTCCATCTAAGTTGTCAATGCCAGGAGATTTGTCATTATTGATCGATGACAATCATTTGTTCACCTCTCCCACACTAACTTTACAAAACGATAACTTCCAATGCTTTTCTTTAATTTGTTTAAAAATATATATAAATACGATGACTCGCTGTTTGTTGGCATTTCCTGCCTAAACCTGCCCACCTTGCCAATGAGGTAATCCTTAAAATAAATGGTCAGACTAGACCATCGAGTCTAGTACACTGGCTTCAGTTAATCCTGTTCCATCTAGTCCAGAACTCTGGCTTCAGTTAATCCTGTTCCATCTAGTCTAGAATACTGGCTTCAGTTAATCCTGTTCCATCTAGTCTAGAATACTGGCTTCAGTTAATCCTGTTCCATCTAGTCTAGAATACTGGCTTCAGTTAATCCTGTTCCATCTAGTCTAGAATACTGGCTTCAGTTAATCCTGTTCCATCTAGTCTAGAATACTGGCTTCAGTTAATCCTGTTCCATCTAGTCTAGAATACTGGCTTCAGTTAATCCTGTTCCATCTAGTCTAGAATACTGGCTTCAGTTAATCCTGTTCCATCTAGTCTAGAATACTGGCTTCAGTTAATCCTGTTCCATCTAGTCTAGAATACTGGCTTCAGTTAATCCTGTTCCATCTAGTCTAGAATACAGGCTTCAGTTAATCCTGTTCCATCTAGTCTAGAATACAGGCTTCAGTTAATCCTGTTCCATCTAGTCTAGAACACAGGCTTCAGTTTTTGCCGTTCCTCACCATGAAGAGGTTAGATGCCATCTATCAACACTCAATAATACCCTTGAGAGAAATTATAGATTTGACTGTGAAGTTCTAAATATTAAGTTCTCAGCTAGTCCAGTCCTGTCAGGTCTATAGTGTTTAGGAGCGCACTAAAGTGTTGAATGACTGAATGTAATCCCATAATAGGCCTTAGAATTAAATCACATGAAAGTGTTTGACCCTAACTAGTCCCAGCAGCCTTTGACTTCTGACCTCCACACAGATAACCACTCCGCCCCCCCAGACGTGACTGGCCTATTGGAACACTCGCTGCATGCGGACAGAGACAGACCCCCGGTGGCGTCGGTGAAGGTGGTCCCCAGGGGGTACAACCACTCCAGCATCATGGAAACCGCCGATGGTGAGTCCCACTGTCAACCCGGGTAGCCATGGCAACATCTCAGTCAATGAGAGCTCAGTAAGAAGCCTATCTATCCACCCCTCAGTAACAACAGAGCTTCACTCTACTCATGTTAACATGTGACTGATTTCATTCACTAGTGGAGAGAGAGGATTTTCATTTGAAACATGGAATGTACCTGCAGTTGATTTACAATAGTGTGCTGGGATGGGTAAGGGTCAGTTCCTGAGTTGTGATAGAGGTCATTTAGAGGGGTGACAGATGAACGGTGTCCCCGGAGACGGCTTTTGGCCTGCTATCTATCTGACTCTGATGGACCGTAAGTTCGAAGGTGAGAGAGCCCTCGGTCTTACCGATGGTATTTATAAATGAGCTATTACCCAGTTATGTCTGGTGTCTGTGTGCCCTGTTGTCCCAGCTACAGTGTCTGGTGTCTGTGTGCCCTGTTGTACCAGCTACAGTGTCTGGTGTCTGTGTGCCCTGTTGTACCAGCTACAGTGGCTGGTGTCTGTGTGCCCTGTTGTACCAGCTACAGTGGCTGGTGTCTGTGTACCCCGTTGTACCAGCTACAGTGTCTGGTGTACCCCGTTGTACCAGCTACAGTGTCTGGTGTACCCTGTTATACCAGCTACAGTGGCTGGTGTCTGTTGTACCAGCTACAGTGGCTGGTGTCTGCCCTGTTGTACCAATACAGTGGCTGGTGTCTGTGTGCCCTGTTGTACCAGCTACAGTGGCTGGTGTCTGTGTGCCCTGTTGTACCAGCTACAGTGGCTGGTGTCTGTGTGCCCTGTTGTACCAGCTACAGTGTCTGTGTACCCCGTTGTACCAGCTACAGTGGCTGGTGTCTATGTACCCTGTTATACCAGCTACAGTGGCTGGTGTCTGTGTACCCTGTTGTACCAGCTACAGTGGCTGGTGTCTGTGTGCCCTGTTGTACCAGCTACAGTGGCTGGTGTCTGTGTGCCCTGTTGTACCAGCTACAGTGGCTGGTGTCTGTGTGCCCTGTTGTACCAGCTACAGTGGCTGGTGTCTGTGTGCCCTGTTGTACCAGCTACAGTGGCTGGTGTCTGTGTGCCCTGTTGTACCAGCTACAGTGTCTGTGTACCCCGTTGTACCAGCTACAGTGTCTGTGTACCCCGTTGTACCAGCTACAGTGTCTGGTGTACCCCGTTGTACCAGCTACAGTGTGGCTGGTGTCTATGTACCCTGTTATACCAGCTACAGTGGCTGGTGTCTGTGTGCCCTGTTGTACCAGCTACAGTGGCTGGTGTCTGTGTGCCCTGTTGTACCAGCTACAGTGGCTGGTGTCTGTGTGCCCTGTTGTACCAGCTACAGTGCCTGTGTACCCCGTTGTACCAGCTACAGTGGCTGGTGTCTATGTACCCTGTTATACCAGCTACAGTGGCTGGTGTCTGTGTGCCCTGTTGTACCAGCTACAGTGGCTGGTGTCTGTGTGCCTTGTTGTACCAGCTACAGTGGCTGGTGTCTGTGTACCCCGTTGTACCAGCTACAGTGCCTGTGTACCCCGTTGTACCAGCTACAGTGGCTGGTGTCTATGTACCCTGTTATACCAGCTACAGTGGCTGGTGTCTGTGTACCCTGTTGTACCAGCTACAGTGGCTGGTGTCTGTGTGCCCTGTTGTACCAGCTACAGTGGCTGGTGTCTGTGTGCCCTGTTGTACCAGCTACAGTGGCTGGTGTCTGTGTGCCCTGTTGTACCAGCTACAGTGGCTGGTGTCTGTGTACCCCGTTGTACCAGCTACAGTGCCTGTGTACCCTGTTGTACCAGCTACAGTGTCTGTGTACCCCGTTGTACCAGCTACAGTGGCTGGTGTCTATGTACCCTGTTATACCAGCTACAGTGGCTGGTGTCTGTGTACCCTGTTGTACCAGCTACAGTGGCTGGTGTCTGTGTGCCCTGTTGTACCAGCTACAGTGGCTGGTGTCTGTGTGCCCTGTTGTACCAGCTACAGTGGCTGGTGTCTGTGTGCCCTGTTGTACCAGCTACAGTGGCTGGTGTCTGTGTGCCCTGTTGTACCAGCTACAGTGGCTGGTGTCTGTGTACCCCGTTGTACCAGCTACAGTGTCTGTGTACCCCGTTGTACCAGCTACAGTGTCTGGTGTACCCCGTTGTACCAGCTACAGTGTCTGGTGTACCCCATTGTACCAGCTACAGTGGCTGGTGTCTATGTACCCTGTTATACCAGCTACAGTGGCTGGTGTCTGTGTGCCCTGTTGTACCAGCTACAGTGGCTGGTGTCTGTGTGCCCTGTTGTACCAGCTACAGTGGCTGGTGTCTGTGTGCCCTGTTGTACCAGCTACAGTGGCTGGTGTCTGTGTACCCCGTTGTACCAGCTACAGTGTCTGGTGTACCCCGTTGTACCAGCTACAGTGGCTGGTGTCTATGTACCCTGTTATACCAGCTACAGTGGCTGGTGTCTGTGTGCCCTGTTGTACCAGCTACAGTGGCTGGTGTCTGTGTGCCCTGTTGTACCAGCTACAGTGGCTGGTGTCTGTGTGCCCTGTTGTACCAGCTACAGTGGCTGGTGTCTGTGTGCCCTGTTGTACCAGCTACAGTGGCTGGTGTCTGTGTGCCCTGTTGTACCAGCTACAGTGGCTGGTGTCTGTGTGCCCTGTTGTACCAGCTACAGTGGCTGGTGTCTGTGTGCCCTGTTGTACCAGCTACAGTGGCTGGTGTCTGTGTGCCCTGTTGTACCAGCTACAGTGGCTGGTGTCTGTGTGCCCTGTTGTACCAGCTACAGTGGCTGGTGTCTGTGTGCCCTGTTGTACCAGCTACAGTGGCTGGTGTCTGTGTACCCCGTTGTACCAGCTACAGTGCCTGTGTACCCCGTTGTACCAGCTACAGTGGCTGGTGTCTATGTACCCTGTTATACCAGCTACAGTGGCTGGTGTCTGTGTGCCCCGTTGTACCAGCTACAGTGTCTGGTGTACCCCGTTGTACCAGCTACAGTGTCTGGTGTACCCCGTTGTACCAGCTACAGTGGCTGGTGTCTATGTACCCTGTTATACCAGCTACAGTGGCTGGTGTCTGTGTACCCTGTTGTACCAATACAGTGGCTGGTGTCTGTGTGCCCTGTTGTACCAGCTACAGTGACTGGTGTCTGTGTACCCTGTTGTACCAATACAGTGGCTGGTGTCTGTGTGCCCTGTTGTACCAGCTACAGTGGCTGGTGTCTATGTACCCTGTTATACCAGCTACAGTGGCTGGTGTCTGTGTACCCTGTTGTACCAATACAGTGGCTGGTGTCTGTGTGCCCTGTTGTACCAGCTACAGTGACTGGTGTCTGTGTACCCTGTTGTACCAATACAGTGGCTGGTGTCTGTGTGCCCTGTTGTACCAGCTACAGTGGCTGGTGTCTGTGTGCCCTGTTGTACCAGCTACAGTGGCTGGTGTCTGTGTGCCTTGTTGTACCAGCTACAGTGGCTGGTGTCTGGCTGTACCAGTACAGTGCCTGTGTACCCCGTTGTACCAGCTACAGTGCCTGTGTACCCCGTTGTACCAGCTACAGTGGCTGGTGTCTATGTACCCTGTTATACCAGCTACAGTGGCTGGTGTCTGTGTACCCTGTTGTACCAGCTACAGTGGCTGGGTGTCTGTTGTACCAGCTACAGTGGCTGGTGTCTGTTGTACCAGCTACAGTGGCTGGTGTCTGTGTGCCCTGTTGTACCAGCTACAGTGGCTGGTGTCTGTGTGCCCTGTTGTACCAGCTACAGTGGCTGGTGTCTGTGTACCCCGTTGTACCAGCTACAGTGTCTGTGTACCCTGTTGTACCAGCTACAGTGTCTGTGTACCCCGTTGTACCAGCTACAGTGGCTGGTATCTGTGTGCCCTGTTGTACCAGCTACAGTGGCTGGTGTCTGTGTACCCTGTTGTACCAGCTACAGTGGCTGGTGTCTGTGTGCCCTGTTGTACCAGCTACAGTGGCTGGTGTCTGTGTGCCCTGTTGTACCAGCTACAGTGGCTGGTGTCTGTGTGCCCTGTTGTACCAGCTACAGTGGCTGGTGTCTGTGTGCCCTGTTGTACCAGCTACAGTGGCTGGTGTCTGTGTGCCCTGTTGTACCAGCTACAGTGGCTGGTGTCTGTGTGCCCTGTTGTACCAGCTACAGTGGCTGGTGTCTGTGTACCCCGTTGTACCAGCTACAGTGTCTGTGTACCCCGTTGTACCAGCTACAGTGTCTGGTGTACCCCGTTGTACCAGCTACAGTGTCTGGTGTACCCCATTGTACCAGCTACAGTGGCTGGTGTCTATGTACCCTGTTATACCAGCTACAGTGGCTGGTGTCTGTGTGCCCTGTTGTACCAGCTACAGTGGCTGGTGTCTGTGTGCCCTGTTGTACCAGCTACAGTGGCTGGTGTCTGTGTGCCCTGTTGTACCAGCTACAGTGGCTGGTGTCTGTGTACCCCGTTGTACCAGCTACAGTGCCTGTGTACCCCGTTGTACCAGCTACAGTGGCTGGTGTCTATGTACCCTGTTATACCAGCTACAGTGGCTGGTGTCTGTGTGCCCTGTTGTACCAGCTACAGTGGCTGGTGTCTGTGTGCCCTGTTGTACCAGCTACAGTGGCTGGTGTCTGTGTGCCCTGTTGTACCAGCTACAGTGGCTGGTGTCTGTGTGCCCTGTTGTACCAGCTACAGTGGCTGGTGTCTGTGTGCCCTGTTGTACCAGCTACAGTGGCTGGTGTCTGTGTGCCCTGTTGTACCAGCTACAGTGGCTGGTGTCTGTGTACCCTGTTGTACCAGCTACAGTGGTTGGTGTCTGTGTACCCTGTTGTACCAGCTACAGTGGCTGGTGTCTGTGTACCCCGTTGTACCAGCTACAGTGTCTGGTGTACCCCGTTGTACCAGCTACAGTGTCTGGTGTACCCCGTTGTACCAGCTACAGTGTCTGGTGTACCCCGTTGTACCAGCTACAGTGGCTGGTGTCTATGTACCCTGTTATACCAGCTACAGTGGCTGGTGTCTGTGTACCCTGTTGTACCAATACAGTGGCTGGTGTCTGTGTGCCCTGTTGTACCAGCTACAGTGACTGGTGTCTGTGTGCCCTGTTGTACCAGCTACAGTGGCTGGTGTCTGTGTGCCCTGTTGTACCAGCTACAGTGGCTGGTGTCTGTGTACCCCGTTGTACCAGCTACAGTGCCTGTGTACCCCGTTGTACCAGCTACAGTGGCTGGTGTCTATGTACCCTGTTATACCAGCTACAGTGGCTGGTGTCTGTGTACCCTGTTGTACCAGCTACAGTGGCTGGTGTCTGTGTGCCCTGTTGTACCAGCTACAGTGGCTGGTGTCTGTGTGCCCTGTTGTACCAGCTACAGTGGCTGGTGTCTGTGTGCCCTGTTGTACCAGCTACAGTGGCTGGTGTCTGTGTGCCCTGTTGTACCAGCTACAGTGGCTGGTGTCTGTGTGCCCTGTTGTACCAATACAGTGTCTGATGTACCCCGTTGTACCAGCTACAGTGGCTGGTGTCTATGTACCCTGTTATACCAGCTACAGTGGCTGGTGTCTGTGTACCAATACAGTGGCTGGTGTCTGTGTGCCCTGTTGTACCAATACAGTGGCTGGTGTCTGTGTGCCCTGTTGTACCAGCTACAGTGGCTGGTGTCTATGTACCCTGTTATACCAGCTACAGTGGCTGGTGTCTGTGTACCCTGTTGTACCAATACAGTGGCTGGTGTCTGTGTGCCCCGTTGTACCAGCTACAGTGGCTGGTGTCTATGTACCCTGTTATACCAGCTACAGTGGCTGGTGTCTGTGTACCAATACAGTGGCTGGTGTCTGTGTGCCCTGTTGTACCAATACAGTGGCTGGTGTCTGTGTGCCCTGTTGTACCAGCTACAGTGGCTGGTGGTGTCTGTGTACCAGCCCCGTTGTACCAGCTACAGTGCCTGTGTACCCCGTTGTACCAGCTACAGTGGCTGGTGTCTATGTACCCTGTTATACCAGCTACAGTGGCTGGTGTCTGTGTACCCTGTTGTACCAGCTACAGTGGCTGGTGTCTGTGTGCCCTGTTGTACCAGCTACAGTGGCTGGTGTCTGTGTGCCCTGTTGTACCAGCTACAGTGGCTGGTGTCTGTGTGCCCTGTTGTACCAGCTACAGTGGCTGGTGTCTGTGTGCCCTGTTGTACCAGCTACAGTGGCTGGTGTCTGTGTGCCCTGTTGTACCAATACAGTGTCTGATGTACCCCGTTGTACCAGCTACAGTGGCTGGTGTCTATGTACCCTGTTATACCAGCTACAGTGGCTGGTGTCTGTGTACCAATACAGTGGCTGGTGTCTGTGTGCCCTGTTGTACCAATACAGTGGCTGGTGTCTGTGTGCCCTGTTGTACCAGCTACAGTGGCTGGTGTCTATGTACCCTGTTATACCAGCTACAGTGGCTGGTGTCTGTGTACCCTGTTGTACCAATACAGTGGCTGGTGTCTGTGTGCCCCGTTGTACCAGCTACAGTGGCTGGTGTCTATGTACCCTGTTATACCAGCTACAGTGGCTGGTGTCTGTGTACCAATACAGTGGCTGGTGTCTGTGTGCCCTGTTGTACCAATACAGTGGCTGGTGTCTGTGTGCCCTGTTGTACCAGCTACAGTGGCTGGTGTCTATGTACCCTGTTATACCAGCTACAGTGGCTGGTGTCTGTGTACCCTGTTGTACCAATACAGTGGCTGGTGTCTGTGTGCCCCGTTGTACCAGCTACAGTGGCTGGTGTCTATGTACCCTGTTATACCAGCTACAGTGGCTGGTGTCTGTGTACCAATACAGTGGCTGGTGTCTGTGTGCCCTGTTGTACCAGCTACAGTGGCTGGTGTCTGTGTACCCTGTTGTACCAGCTACAGTGGTTGGTGTATGTGTACCCTGTTGTACCAGCTACAGTGGCTGGTGTCTGTGTACCCTGTTGTACCAGCTACAGTGGCTGGTGTCTGTGTACCCTGTTGTACCAGCTACAGTGGCTGGTGTCTGTGTACCCCGTTGTACCAGCTACAGTGTCTGTGTACCCTGTTGTACCAGCTACAGTGTCTGTGTACCCCGTTGTACCAGCTACAGTGTCTGATGTACCCCGTTGTACCAGCTACAGTGGCTGGTGTCTATGTACCCTGTTATACCAGCTACAGTGGCTGGTGTCTGTGTACCCTGTTATACCAGCTACAGTGGCTGGTGTCTGTGTACCCTGTTGTACCAGCTACAGTGGCTGGTGTCTGTGTGCCCTGTTGTACCAGCTACAGTGGCTGGTGTCTGTGTGCCCTGTTGTACCAGCTACAGTGGCTGGTGTCTGTGTGCCCTGTTGTACCAGCTACAGTGTCTGGTGTCTGTGTGCCCTGTTGTACCAGCTACAGTGGCTGGTGTCTGTGTGCCCCGTTGTACCAGATACAGTGTCTGTGTACCCTGTTGTACCAGCTACAGTGGCTGGTGTCTATGTACCCCGTTGTACCAGCTACAGTGGCTGGTGTCTATGTACCCTGTTATACCAGCTACAGTGGCTGGTGTCTGTGTACCAATACAGTGGCTGGTGTCTGTGTGCCCTGTTGTACCAGCTACAGTGGCTGGTGTCTGTGTGCCCTGTTGTACCAGCTACAGTGCCTGTGTACCCTGTTGTACCAGCTACAGTGTCTGTGTACCCCGTTGTACCAGCTACAGTGGCTGGTGTCTATGTACCCTGTTTTACCAGCTACAGTGGCTGGTGTCTGTGTACCCTGTTGTACCAGCTACAGTGGCTGGTGTCTGTGTGCCCTGTTGTACCAGCTACAGTGGCTGGTGTCTGTGTGCCCTGTTGTACCAGCTACAGTGGCTGGTGTCTGTGTGCCCTGTTGTACCAGCTACAGTGGCTGGTGTCTGTGTGCCCTGTTGTACCAGCTACAGTGGCTGGTGTCTGTGTGCCCTGTTGTACCAGCTACAGTGGCTGGTGTCTGTGTGCCCTGTTGTACCAGATACAGTGTCTGTGTACCCTGTTGTACCAGCTACAGTGTCTGTGTACCCCGTTGTACCAGCTACAGTGTCTGGTGTACCCCGTTGTACCAGCTACAGTGGCTGGTGTCTATGTACCCCGTTGTACCAGCTACAGTGGCTGGTGTCTATGTACCATGTTATACCAGCTACAGTGGCTGGTGTCTGTGTACCAATACAGTGGCTGGTGTCTGTGTGCCCTGTTGTACCAGCTACAGTGGCTGGTGTCTGTGTGCCCTGTTATACCAGCTACAGTGGCTGGTGTCTGTGTACCCTGTTGTACCAATACAGTGGCTGGTGTCTGTGTGCCCCGTTGTACCAGCTACAGTGGCTGGTGTCTGTATACCAATACAGTGGCTGGTGTCTGTGTGCCCTGTTGTACCAGCTACAGTGGCTGGTGTCTGTGTACCCTGTTGTACCAGCTACAGTGGTTGGTGTCTGTGTACCCTGTTGTACCAGCTACAGTGGCTGGTGTCTGTGTGCCCTGTTGTACCAGCTACAGTGGCTGGTGTCTGTGTGCCCTGTTGTACCAGCTACAGTGGCTGGTGTCTGTGTGCCCTGTTGTACCAGCTACAGTGGCTGGTGTCTGTGTACCCCGTTGTACCAGCTACAGTGTCTGTGTACCCTGTTGTACCAGCTACAGTGTCTGGTGTCTGTACCCTGTTGTACCAGCTACAGTGGCTGGTGTCTGTGTACCCCGTTGTACCAGCTACAGTGTCTGTGTACCCCGTTGTACCAGCTACAGTGTCTGGTGTACCCCGTTGTACCAGCTACAGTGTCTGGTGTACCCCGTTGTACCAGCTACAGTGGCTGGTGTCTATGTACCCTGTTATACCAGCTACAGTGGCTGGTGTCTGTGTACCCTGTTGTACCAATACAGTGGCTGGTGTCTGTGTGCCCTGTTGTACCAGCTACAGTGGCTGGTGTCTGTGTGCCCTGTTGTACCAGCTACAGTGGCTGGTGTCTGTGTACCCCGTTGTACCAGCTACAGTGTCTGTGTACCCTGTTGTACCAGCTACAGTGTCTGTGTATCCCGTTGTACCAGCTACAGTGTCTGATGTACCCCGTTGTACCAGCTACAGTGGCTGGTGTCTGTGTACCCTGTTGTACCAATACAGTGACTGGTGTCTGTGTGCCCTGTTATACCAGCTACAGTTGCTGGTGTCTGTGTGCCCTGTTGTACCAGCTAAAGTGGCTGGTGTCTGTGTACCCTGTTGTACCAGCTACAGTGGCTGGTGTCTGTGTGCCCTGTTGTACCAGCTACAGTGGCTGGTGTCTGTGTGCCCTGTTGTACCAGCTACAGTGGCTGGTGTCTGTGTGCCCTGTTGTACCAGCTACAGTGGCTGGTGTCTGTGTGCCCTGTTGTACCAGCTACAGTGGCTGGTGTCTGTGTGCCCTGTTGTACCAGCTACAGTGGCTGGTGTCTGTGTGCCCTGTTGTACCAGCTACAGTGGCTGGTGTCTGTGTGCCCTGTTGTACCAGCTACAGTGGCTGGTGTCTGTGTGCCCTGTTGTACCAGCTACAGTGGCTGGTGTCTGTGTGCCCTGTTGTACCAGCTACAGTGGCTGGTGTCTGTGTGCCCTGTTGTACCAGCTACAGTGGCTGGTGTCTGTGTACCCTGTTGTACCAGCTATAGTGGCTGGTGTCTGTGTGCCCTGTTGTACCAGCTATAGTGGCTGGTGTCTGTGTACCCTGTTGTACCAGCTACAGTGGCTGGTGTCTGTGTACCCTGTTGTACCAGCTACAGTGGCTGGTGTCTGTGTGCCCTGTTATACCAGCTACAGTGTCTGTACCCCATTGTACCAGCTACAGCGGCTGGTGTCTGTGTACCCTGTTGTACCAGCTACAGTGGCTGGTGTCTGTGTGCCTTGTTATACCAGCTACAGTGGCTGGTGTCTGTGTACCCTGTTGTACCAGCTACAGTGGCTGGTATCTGTGTGCCCTGTTGTACCAGCTACAGTGGCTGGTGTCTGTGTGCCCTGTTATACCAGCTACAGTGTCTGGTGTCTGTGTGCCCTGTTGTACCAGCTACAGTGGCTGGTGTCTGTGTGCCCTGTTTATACCAGCTACAGTGGCTGGTGTCTGTGTGCCCTGTTATACCAGCTACAGTGGCTGGTGTCTGTGTACCCTGTTGTACCAGCTACAGTGGCTGGTGTCTGTGTGCCCTGTTGTACCAGCTACAGTGGCTGGTGTCTGTGTGCCCTGTTGTACCAGCTACAGTGGCTGGTGTCTGTGTGCCCTGTTGTACCAGCTACAGTGGCTGGTGTCTGTGTACCCTGTTGTACCAGCTATAGTGGCTGGTGTCTGTGTACCCTGTTGTACCAGCTACAGTGGCTGGTATCAACATTACAGAATAATAAACTCAGCTACAGCTGTTCAGTCATTGGATATCTTCTGAGTGTATCTGAGTGTATTAATACACTTCTGAGTGTATCTTCATGTATTAATTAATTATATTTTGGTATAAACAATCTAACTACATAATAAGATAATGGTAGAAATTGATTTGAATGGTTAATCTATTGATACTCTTGGAAAATCAAGATGCAGCCTTATCCACAATACAGGTGAATGCATATTTAATAGTAGTGTGTGCATACATTGACTTATTGATGTTGTTTTAGCTGGTTTCATGGGGCTACAGATAACAAAGAATCAGTTTCCCTTCCATGTGGGACCTATTTTATTGTACTGATCAGCAACATTTGCACGGAAGGAGCAATGTCTTGTTTTATAGAAGTGCACTCTGCTGATTTATAGCTCATCGTTCGGTTCTATGATAGCCATCTGCCACTCAGAGGACGTTGGACAGGTGTTTGGCATTGGCCCAAGCAGATTCAATTAACATGCTATGTATTCAATGTAGGTAATAGAAGGATACATGAATCAGCATGTTCTAGAAGGTTTAGGTGGACTAGCAGTAGTTGTTGTGTGTTTTTAAAAATCATGATTAGTATTAATGACAGGCGTCTCAATCTGATAGTGTGCGTGCTGTATTGAACACCATGTTGCTGCTGTTATATTAGAGGGGCTGCTTTAATGATACATGTTTTATTGAAGAGAAAGCTTGGTGACAAATGAAGCTATGTGGGTAAACATAAGATTACATGTTGTGGTGTTTTTTTAATTGGTCTGTGTTGACGTCTGACCCTGGTGTGCCCAGTGCTGCTCTGAGCTGCTTGATTTAAAAAAATATTTTTACCTTTTATTTTACTAGGCAAGTCAGTTAAGAACAAATTCTTATTTTCAATGACAGCCTAGGAACTGTGGGTTAACTGCCTGTTCAGTGGCAGAACGACAGATTTGTACCTTGTCAGCTCGGGGATTCGAACATGCAACCTTCCGGCTACTAGTCCAACGCTCTAACCACTAGGCTACCCTGCCGCCCCAGTGATGAGGAAATGAGAGGTGTCTGGAGACGAAGGTCTGAGGCTAGGGACTAGAGGGGTCTGGTGAAGCTGGTTGAGAGTATCTCTCTATGTTTCTCTCTCTTTCTTACTTTCTCTCCTTTTCTTTCTTTCTAAATTCAATTTAAGGGTTTTATTGGCATGGGAAACATATATTAACATTGCCAAAGCAAGTGAGGTAAATAATAAACAATAAAAATGAACAGTAAACATTACACATGCAGAAGTTCCAAAAGAATAAAGACATGACAAATGCCATATTATGTATATATTCACAGTGTTGTAATGATGTACAAATGGTCAAAATACTAAAGGGAAAATAAATAAACATAAATATGGGTTGTATTTACAATGGTGTTTGTTATTCACTGGTTGACCTTTTTCCTGTGGCAACAGGTCACAAATCTTGCTGCTGTGATGGAACACTGTGGTATTTCACCCAATAGATATGGGAGTTTATCAAAATCGTCTTTGTTTTCTATTTCTTTGGATCTGTGTAATCTGAAGGAAATATGTGTCTCTGATATGGTCATACATTTGGCAGGAGGTTAGGAAGTACAGCTCAGTTTCCACCTAATTTTGTAGGCAGTGTGCACATAGCCTGTCTTCTCTTGAGAGCCAGGTCTGCCTACGTCGGCCTCACTCAATAGCAAGGATATGCACACTCAATAGCAAGGCTATGCTCACTGAGTCTGTACATAGTCAAAGCTTTCCTTAAGTTTGGCTCGGTCACAGTGGTCAGGTTTTCTGCCACTGTGTACGGTCTCTTTAGGGCCAAATAGCATTCTAGTTTGCTCTGTTTTTTTTGTCAATTCTTTCCAATGTGTCAAGTAATTATCTTTTTGTTTTCTCATGATTTGGTTGGGTCTAATTGTGTTGCTGTTCTAGGGCTCTGTGGGGGTCTGTTTGTGAACAGTGCCCGAGGACCAGCTTGCTTAGGGGACTCTTCTCCAGGTTCATCTCTCTGTAGGTGATTGTTTGTTATGGAAGGTTTGGGAATCACTTCCTTTTTAGGTGTGTTGTAGAATTTAACAGCTCTTTATTTTTATCCAGATCCTAATTGGTATGTCAAATTAAATGTTCCTTTTGATCGCATAGAATGCCCTTCTTGCCTTGTCTCTCAGATCGTTTACAGCTTTGTGGAAGTTACCTGTGGCGCTGATGTTTAGGCCAAGGTATGTATAGTTTTTTGTGTGCTCTAGGGCAACGGTTTCTAGATGGTATTTGTATTTGTTGCCCTGGCGACTGGACCTTTTTGGAACAACATTATTTTTGTCTTACTGAGATTTACTGTCAGGGCCCAGGTCTGACAGAATCTGTGCAGAATATCTAGGTGCTGCTGTAGGCCCTTCTTGGTTGGTGACAGAAGCACCAGATCATCAGCAAACAGTAGACATTTGACTTCAGATTCTAGTAGGGTGAGGCCGGGTGCTGGAGACTGTTCTAGTGCCCTCGCCAATTTGTTGATATATATGTTGAAGAGGGTGGGGCTTATCCTGCATCCCTGTCTCACCCCACGGCCCTGTGAAAAGATTTTTTTTTTTGCCCATTTTAACCGCACACTTGTTGTTTGTGTACATGGATTTTATAATGTTATGTTTTTCCCCAACACCACTTTCCATCAATTTGTATAACAGACCCTCATGCCAAATTGAGTCAAAGGCTTTTTTGAAATCAACAAATCATGAGAAGACTTTGACTTTGTTTTTTTGTCAATTAGGGTGTGCAGGGTGAATACGTGGTCTTTCGTACGATAATTTGGTAAAAAGTCCATTTGACATTTGGTCAGTACATTGTTTTCTCTGAGGAAATGAACTAGTCTGCTGTTAATGATAATGCGGAGGATTTTCCCAAGGTTGCTGTTGACACATTTCCCACGCTAGTTATTGGGGTCAAATTTGTCTCCACTTTTGTGGTTTGGGTCCTTGGTTCCAAATATTGGGGAAGATCCCAGGGCTAAGGATGATGTTAGAGTTTACGTATAGCCAATTGGAATTTGTTGTCTGTATATTTTATCATTTCATTGAGGATACCATCAACACCACAGGCCTTTTTGGGTTGGAGTGTTTTTATTTTGTCCTGTAGTTCATTCAATGTAATTGGATAATCCAGTGGGTTCTGGTTGTCTTTTAATTGTTGATTCTAAGATTTGTATTTGATATCATGTATATGGTTTTGCTGTTCTTTGTTATCGGACCAAAACGATTGGAGAAGTGGTTTATCCATACATCTCTGTTTTGGATAGATAACTCTTCTTGTTTTTGTTAGTTTAAAAAAAAACATTTTCCCAGAAGTGGATTCTTCAATTACATTGAGCTGATTTTTGACATGCTGTACCTTCTTTTTCCGTAGTATATTTCTGTATCGTTTTAGTGATTCACCATAGTGAATGCGTAGACTCAGGTTTTCTGGGTCTCTATGTTTTTTGGTTGGATAGGTTTCTCAATGTCTCTCTCCCCCCTGTCTCTAGGTGTCCCAGTGAACAGCAGAGTGTCCTCTAAGATCCAGCAGCTTCTCAACACTCTGAAGAGACCTAAGAGACCGTCACTTAGAGAGTTCTTCATTGATGACTTCGAGGAGCTTGTAGATGGTAAGTTGCAGATATCTACTCATGGAAATCAAAGCTGTTTCTACACCTCTGTTATATAGAGTCCAGTTGAACGTTTCCAGGAAAACGCTTACCCCTTACATGGACAACCAGGGGTTGTTAAGGGAGTGGACAGGATGCAGGGAGGGCAGTGCTGACTGGAAGGGTAGTTTGATTGAGGTTGGGAGGCGTGGTGGCCGCGATGGCGTCTCAGCCGATTAGGGAAGATTAACTGCCACTTCGGAATGGCTTCAGGTGCGTTCCGGGGAGAATGGTGTCAATGCTTTACTCATGGCCGGTGAACAGGTGGGAGCGGAACATAGACACACTCCATCCAGAATGAACAAGGTGGTGGTTGTGTTCATGGAAAAAGTGAGTGTGCTTGCCTGCCTAGTTGTCGCTGGGAGTTTAGTGAGATGTGTGTTGGGGTTGATTTTAGAGGTCGACTGATTAATCGGAATGGCCGATTTCAAGTTTTCATAACAATCGGAAATCTGTATTTTTGGACACCGATTTGGCCTAATTTATTATTATTATTATTATTTACACCTTTATTTAACTAGGCAAGTCACGGTTAACTAGTCCAACGCTCTAACCACCTGCCTCTCATTGCACTCCCCGAGGAGCCTGCCTTTTACGCGAATGCAGTAAGCCAAGGTAAGTTGTTAGCTAGCATAAACTTATAAAAATCAATCAATCATAATCACTAGTTAACTACACATGGTTGATATTACTAGTTTATCTAGCGTGTCCTGCGGTGTTGCATATAATCGATGCGGTGCACATTTGCAAAAAAGTACTGTCGTTGTTCCAACGTGTACCTAATCATAAACATGAATGCCTTTCTTAAAATCAATACACAAGTATATGTTTTTAAACCTGCATATTTAGTTAATATTGCCTGTTAACATGAATTTATTTTAACGAGGGAAAATGTGTCACTTCTCTTGCAACAGAGTCAGGGTATATGCAGCAGTTTGGGCCGCCTGGCTCGTTGCGAACTGTGTGAAGACTATCTTCCTAACAAAGACAGCCAACTTCACCAAACGGGATGATTTAACAAAAGCGTTGCATTAATGTACCTAATCATAAACATCAATGCCTTTCTTAAAATCAATACACAGAAGTATATTTTTTTAAACCATCATATTTAGTTAAAATAAATTAATGTAAGCAGGTAATATTAAACTAGGGAAATTGTGGCACTTCTCTTGCATTCATTGCACACAGAGTCCGGGTATATGCAACAGTTTGGGCTGCCTGGCTCGTTGCGAACTAAATTACGTAAAATTCTGGCAAATATGACATGACATTGAAGGTTGTGCAATGTAACACGAATATTTAGACTTATGGATGCCACCTGTTAGATAAAATACCGAACGGTTCTGTAATTCACTGAAAGAATAAACGTTTTGTTTTCGAGATGATAGTTTCCGGATTCGACCATATTAATGACCTAAGGCTCGTATTTCTGTGTGTTATTATGTCTATGTTGTGTCTATGATTTGATATAGCAGTTTGACTGAGCGATGGTAGGCACCAGCAGGCTCGTAAGCATTCATTCAAACAGCACTTTCGTGTGTTTTGCCAGCAGCTCTTCGGAATGCTTCAAGCATTGCACTGTTTGACTTCAAGCCTATCAACTCCCGAGATTAGGCTGGTGTAACCGATGTGAAATGGCTAGCTAGTTAGCGGGGTGCGCGCTAATAGCGTTTCAAATGTCACTCGCTCTGAGACTTGGAGTAGTTGTTCCCCTTCATCTGCAAAGGCCGCGGCTTTTGTGGAGTGATGGGTAACGCTGCTTCGAGGGTGGCTGTTGTCAATGTGTTCCTGGTTCGAGCCCAGGTAGGAGCGAGGAGAGGGACGGAAGCTATACCGTTACACTGGCAATATTAAAGTGACGATAAGAACATCCAATAGTCAAAGGTATATGAAATACAAAACATATAGAGAAATAGTCGTATAATGGTGCGCGGGGTTAAGCAGGGGGAGGGATGGTACGCGGGGTTAAGCAGGGGAGGGATGGTACACGGGGTTAAGCAGGGGGAGGGATGGTACGCGGGTTAAGCAGGGGGAGGGATGGTACGCGGGGTTAAGCAGGGGGAGGGATGGTATATGGGGAGGGATGCTACGCGGGGTTAAGCAGGGGGAGGGATGGTGCGCGGGGTTAAGCAGGGGAGGGATGGTACATGGGGAGGGATGGTACGTGGGCTTAAGCAGGGGGAGGGATGGTACATGGGGAGGGATGCTACGCGGGGTTAAGCAGGGGGAGGGATGGTGCGCGGGGTTAAGCAGGGGAGGGATGGTACATGGGGAGGGATGGTGCGCGGGGTTAAGCAGGGGCAGGGGTGGTACATGGGGAGGGATGGTGCGCGGGGTTAAACAGAGGGAGGGGTGGTACGCGGGGTTAAGCAGGGGAGGGATGGTACGCGGGGTTAAGCAGGGGGAGGGATGGTATGCGGGGTTAAGCAGGGGGAGGGATGGTACGCGGGGTTAAGTAGGGGGAGGGTGGTACGCGGGGTTAAGCAGGGGAAGGATGGTACATGGGGAGGGATGGTGCGCGGGGTTAAGCAGGGGGATGGTACGCGGGGTTAAGCAGGGGGAGGGATGGTATGCGGGGTTAAGCAGGGCGAGGGATGGTACATGGGGAGGGATGGTGCGCGGGGTTAAGCAGGGGTGGTACATGGGGAGGGATGGTGCGCGGGGTTAAGCAGGGACAGGGGTGGTACATGGGGAGGGATGGTGCGCGGGGTTAAGCAGGGGGGAGGGGTGGCACGCGGGGTTAAGCAGGGGAGGGATGGTACATGGGGAGGGATGGTGCGCGGGGTTAAGCAGGGGGAGGGATGGTACGCGGGGTTAAGCAGGGGGAGGGATGGTACATGGGGAGGGATGGTGCGCAGGGTTAAGCAGGGGCAGGGGTGGTACATGGGGAGGGATGGTGCGCGGGGTTAATCAGGGGAGCGGTGGTATGCGGGGTTAAACAGGGGAGGGATGGTATGCGGGGTTAAGCAGGGGGGGGATGATATGCGGGGTTAAGCAGGGGGAGGGATGGTGCGCGGGGTTAAGCAGGGGGAGGGATGGTACGCGGGGTTAAGCAGGGGAGGGATGGTACGCGGGGTTAAGCAGGGGAGGGATGGTACATGGGGAGGGATGGTGCGCGGGGTTAAGCAGGGGCAGGGGTGGTACATGGGGAGGGATGGTGCGCGGGGTTAATCAGGGGAGGGATGGTATGCGGGGTTAAGCAGGGGGAGGGATGGTACGCGGGGTTAAGCAGGGGGAGGGATGGTACTCGGGGTTAAGTAGGGGGAGGGTGGTATGCGGGGTTAAGCAGGGGGAAGGATGGTACGCGGGGTTAAGCAGGGGAGGGATGGTACTCGGGGTTAAGTAGGGGAGGGTGGTATGCGGGGTTAAGCAGGGGAGGGATGGTACTCGGGGTTAAGTAGGGGAGGGTGGTATGCGGGGTTAAGCAGGGGAAGGATGGTATGCGGGGTTAAGCAGGGGAGGGATGGTACTCGGGGTTAAGTAGGGGGAGGGTGGTATGCGGGGTTAAGCAGGGGCAGGGGTGGTACATGGGGAGGGATGGTACGCGGGGTTAAGCAGGGGGAGGGGTGGTACGTGGGGTTAAGCAGGGGGAAGGATGGTACATGGGGAGGGATGGTGCGCGGGGTTAAGCAGGGGGGGAGGGGTGGTACGGGGGATTAAGCAGGGGCAGGGATGGTACGCGGGGTTAAGCAGGGGGAGGGTGGTATGCGGGGTTAAGCAGGGGAAGGATGGTACATGGGGAGGGATGGTGCGCGGGGTTAAGCAGGGGAGGGATGGTACGCGGGGTTAAGCAGGGGGAGGGATGGTACATGGGGAGGGATGGTGCGCGGGGTTAAGCAGGGGGAGGGGTTGGTACGCGGGGTTAAGCAGGGGGAAGGATGGTACATGGGGAGGGATGGTACGCGGGGTTAAGCAGGGGGAGGGATGGTAGGCGGGGTTAAGCAGGGGGAGGGGTTAAGCAGGGGAGGGATGGTACATGGGGAGGGATGGTACGCGGGGCTAAGCAGGGGGAGGGATGGTACGCGGGGTTAAGCAGGGGGAGGGATGGTACATGGGGAGGGATGGTACGCGGGGTTAAGCAGGGGAGGGGTGGTACATGGGGAGGGATGGTGCGTGGGGTTAAGCAGGGGGAGGGGTGGTGCGCGGGGTTAAGCAGGGGGAGGGGTGGTACGCGGGGTTAAGCAGGGGAGGGGTGGTACGCGGGGATTAAGCAGGGGAGGGATGGTGCGCGGGGTTAAACGGGGAGGGATGGTGCGCGGGGTTAAGCAGGGGAGGGATGGTGCGCGGGGTTAAGCAGGGGGAGGGATGGTGCGCGGGGTTAAGCAGGGGGAGGGATGGTGCGCGGGGTTAAGCAGGGGGAGGGATGGTACGCGGGGTTAAGCAGGGGGAAGGATGGTACATGGGGAGGGATGGTGCGCGGGGTTAAGCAGGGGAGGGATGGTACATGGGGAGGGATGGTACGCGGGGTTAAGCAGGGGAGGGATGGTACATGGAGAGGGATGGTGCGCGGGGTTAAGCAGGGGGAGGGATGGTACATGGGGAGGGATGGTGCGGGGTTAAGCAGGGGGAGTGGTGGTACGCGGGGTTAAGCAGGGGGAGTGATGGTACATGGGGAGGGATGGTGCGCGGGGTTAAGCAGGGGCAGGGGTGGTACATGGGGAGGGATGGTGCGCGGGGTTAAGCAGGGGGATGGGTGGTACGCGGGGTTAAGCAGGGGGAGGGATGGTGCACGGGGTTAAGCAGGGGGAGGGATGGTGCGCGGGGTTAAGCAGGGGAGGGATGGTGCGCGGGGTTACGCAGGGGAGGGATGGTGCCTGGGGTTAAGCAGGGGGAGGGATGGTGCGCGGGGTTAAGCAGGGGAGGGGTGAGTGTGGGGACTTTGGGCACAAGAAGTTTACCTGCCCACGTAAGGTCCAGAGACGGGGAGATCGTGCAGTCAAATGCAGGCAGCAGGGGCAGGGACACATGGGGCAGAGGCTGGGGTTAACTCTGCTCTGAGGCAGGCTACTGGAGGGGATACCGGGGGAGAGGAGAGGAGAGTAGAGCTGGGCCAAGTGGTGGTGCATAGGCCATGGTTACATACGCCTCTAGGAAGAGGGAATGCAACACCCTGCTACAACTCAACTCCCTGTGGAGTGAAAGAGGTATGGGACTATAGGTGGGAGTAAGGATGACACATTGTAATATGGGGAATAGGGGCTGGACGGAACCAAAGCAAAGAAAGTAAATATCAAAGCCCCCCCTCTTCTACCTTACCTGCCTACCCACTACTTACCTAACTAGCACCACCTGGTGCACTAACCAAATTACAGGGGGTTACGGGCATCCCCTTCCTCCGCCCTGTCCTTCGACTTGGCATTGGAAGGTCTAGCCGTCTCCTCTCTTGAAGCCTCGTCATCTTTCAACTAGAAAATGTATTTCTTCACTAAACCCTCCCTGACTTGCACCAAAAGCTCAGCCTTTAGGGCTTTCTCAGGGATGAAGAGTCCATAATGGTCAGCTTTATGTAAACTGGAAACCACATATCCTAAGGAAATCGATACAGAAGTTCTATCAACACATTGACTGTAGTACTCAGTCTGGTTAAACACTCGACCACTGCTACTCCCCCTTTCGAAATGCCTACAAGGCCCTCCCCCACCCTTCGATAAATCAGATCACGACTCCATTTTGCGCCTCCTTTCCTATAGGCAAAAACCCAAACAGGAAGTACCCGTGCTAAGGTCTATTCAACGCTGGTCTGACCAATCGGAACCCATGCTTCAAGATTGTTTTGATCACACGGATACAAACCTTGTAGTTATAATCTCTGTAAGGCAATCAAATAGGCAAAATGTCAGAACAGAGACAGTGGAGTCGCAATTCAATGGCTCAGACATGAGATGTGACGGGGTCTATAGACAATCACGGATTACAAAGGGAAAACCAGCCACGTCGCGGACACCGATGTCTTGCTCTCGGACAAGCTAAACACTTTTTTTTGCCCGCTTTGAGGATCACACAATGCCACCGACCGCTCCCAAGGACTGTGGACTCTCTACGTCGCCAACGTGTGTAAGATATTTAAGCGTGTTATCCTAGCCGTGTCCTCAGAGCATGCGCAGACCAGCTGGCTGGTGTGTTTACAGACATATTCAATTTCTCCCTATCCCAGTCTGTCCAACTTGCTTCGAGGTGTCCACTATTGTTGCTGTACCCAAGAAGGCAAATGTAACTGAACAAAATGACTATCGCCCCGTAGCACTCACTTCTGTCATATGCTTTGAGAGACTAGTTAAGTATAATATCCCCTCCACCCTACCTGTCACCCTAGACCCACTTCAGTTTGCATATCGCCCCAATAGATCCACAGACGATGCAATCACCATCGCACTGCAAACTGCCCTATCCCATCTGGACAAGAGGAATACCTACATAAGAATGCTGTTCATTGACTGTAGCTCAGCGTTCGACACCATAGTACCCTCAAAGCTCCACATTAAGCTTGGGACCCTGGATCTGTGCAACCCTCCCTGTGCAACTGGGTCCTGGACTTCCTGACGGGCCGCCCCCAGGTGGTGAAGGTAGGAAACAACACCTCCACTTCACTGATCCTCAACACAGGGGCCCCACAAGGGTGAGTGCTCAGCCCCCTCCTGTACTCCCTGTCCACCCATGAATGTGTGGCCACATGCTCCTCCAGCTCAATCATCAGGTTTCCGATGACACAACAGTAGTGGGCCTGATTACCAACAATGACGAGATGGCCTACAGGGAGGAGGTGAGGGCCCTGGTGGAGTGGTGCCATGAAAATAGCAGATTTGTATTTGTGGTCCTGGCAACTGGACCTTTCTTGGAACACAATATTTTTGTCTTACTGAGATTTTCTGCCAGGGCCCAAGTCTGACAATGTGTACAGAAGATCTAGGTGCTTGGGGAAAGAAGCACTAGAACATCAGCAAACAGTAGACTGTTCTACTGATTCTAGTTGGATGAGGCCCTGTCCTGCAGACTGTTCTAGTTCTCAAGCTGCATCCCTGTTCCACCCCACGACCCTTGGAAAGAAATGTGTTTGTGTACATGGATTTTATAATGTTGTATGTTTTTTCCCAACACCACTTTCCATCAATTTATATAGCAGACCCTTCATGCCAAATTGATTCAACAAAGCATGAGAAGACTTTTCCTTTGTTTTGGTTTGTTTGTTTGTCAATTAGGGTGTGCAGGGTGAATACATGGTCTGTCGTATGGTAATTTGGTAACAAGCCAATTTGATGTTTGCTCAGTACATTGTTTTTCATGAGGAAATGTACAAGTCTGTCTCTCTCTTCCATCTCTCTGCTCTCTCTTTCCTCTATCTCTCTCTCCTCCATCTCTCTCTTTCCTCTCTCTCTCTCCTTCCTCCATCTCTCTGTTCTCTGTTTGAACATGGATATGCTGGGGGTTAGGGATGCTGTAAGCTTCTTTCACCTTGGATAAAGTATTAAAACATGTTAATTCTTTAGTTCAGCAGCCGGACCCTAACCAGCCCAAGGCGGAGGGGAACCAGATGTCCCCTCTAGCAGGCGAGCCTCTGGGTGTAGTGACCAACTGGGCTCCCTCCCTGCTGGCCTCCCTCCAGCGCTGGGGCATCACCCAGCCCAGGAGCCCCTGTCTCACTGCCCTGGACAACGCTGGTAAACCAGTGTACACTCTTACCTACGGCAAGCTGTGGACACGCAGCCAGAAACTGGCCTTCACGCTTCTGAACAAACTGAGCACTAGGAACGAGCCACTACTGCTGCCGGGAGATAGAGTGAGTGGTCTTTTTCTCTCCTATAGATGTCGAAGCAGCTTCTGTCTGTGTTAAAGCCAATCCTTTAGCCAGTATGTCACTGTGTCAAAGCAGCTATTGACAGTTTAGGTCACATTAGTTGTATCTTCACAGTGGTTGTGTGTTCCTATAGGTTGATGGTGACAGTATGTATCCTATAGGTTGATGGTGACAGTATGTATCCTATAGGTTGATGGTGACAGTATGTATCCTATAGGTTGATGGTGACAGTATGTATCCTATAGGTTGATGGTGACAGTATGTATCCTATAGGTTGATGGTGACAGTATGTGTCCTATAGACAGATGGTGACAGTATGTGTCCTATAGACAGATGGTGACAGTATGTGTCCTATAGGTTGATGGTGACAGTATGTATCCTATAGACAGATGGTGACAGTATGTGTCCTATAGACAGATGGTGACAGTATCTGTCCTATAGACAGATGGTGACAGTATGTGTCCTATAGACAGATGGTGACAGTATGTGTCCTATAGACAGATGGTGACAGTATGTGTCCTATAGACAGATGGTGACAGTATATGTCCTATAGACAGATGGTGACAGTATGTGTCCTATAGACAGATGGTGACAGTATGTGTCCTATAGACAGATGGTGACAGTATGTGTCCTATAGACAGATGGTGACAGTATGTGTCCTATAGACAGATGGTGACAGTATGTGTCCTATAGACAGATGGTGACAGTATGTGTCCTATAGACAGATGGTGACAGTATGTGTCCTATAGACAGATGGTGACAGTATGTGTCCTATAGACAGATGGTGACAGTATGTGTCCTATAGACAGATGGTGACAGTATGTGTCCTATAGACAGATGGTGACAGTATGTGTCCTATAGACAGATGGTGACAGTATGTGTCCTATAGACAGATGGTGACAGTATGTATCCTATAGTTTGATGGTGACAGATGGTGACAGTATGTATCCTATAGACAGATGGTGACAGTATGTGTCCTATAGGTTGATGGTGACAGTATGTATCCTATAGGTTGATGGTGACAGATGGTGACAGTATGTATCCTATAGACAGATGGTGACCGTATGTGTCCTATAGACAGATGGTGACCGTATGTGTCCTATAGACAGATAGTGACCGTATGTGTCCTATAGACAGATGTTGACCGTATTTGTCCTATAGACAGATGGTGACCGTATGTGTCCTATAGACAGATGGTGACCGTATGTGTCCTATAGACAGATGGTGACCGTATGTGTCCTATAGACAGATGGTGACAGTATGTGTCCTATAGGTTGATGGTGACAGTATGTATCCTATAGGTTGATGGTGACAGATGGTGACAGTATGTATCCTATAGACAGATGGTGACAGTATGTGTCCTATAGACAGATGGTGACAGTATGTGTCCTATAGACAGATGGTGACAGTATGTGTCCTATAGACAGATGGTGACAGTATGTGTCCTATAGACAGATGGTGACAGTATGTGTCCTATAGACAGATGGTGACAGTATGTGTCCTATAGACAGATGGTGACAGTATGTGTCCTATAGACAGATGGTGACAGTATGTGTCCTATAGACAGATGGTGACAGTATGTGTCCTATAGACAGATGGTGACAGTATGTGTCCTATAGACAGATGGTGACAGTATGTATCCTATAGACAGATGGTGACAGTATGTGTCCTATAGACAGGTGGTGACAGTATGTGTCCTATAGACAGATGGTGATAGTATGTATCCTATAGGTTGATGGTGACAGTATGTATCCTATAGGTTGATGGTGACAGATGGTGACAGTATGTATCCTATAGACTGATGGTGACAGATGGTGACAGTATGTATCCTATAGACAGATGGTGACAGTATGTGTCCTATAGACAGATGGTGACAGTATGTGTCCTATAGACAGATGGTGACAGTATGTGTCCTATAGGTTGATGGTGACCGTATGTGTCCTATAGACAGATGGTGACCGTATGTGTCCTATAGACAGATGGTGACCGTATGTGTCCTATAGACAGATGGTGACCGTATGTGTCCTATAGACAGATGGTGACAGTATGTGTCCTATAGACAGATGGTGACAGTATGTATCCTATAGACAGATGGTGACAGTATGTGTCCTATAGACAGATGGTGACAGTATCTGTCCTATAGACAGATGGTGACAGTATGTGTCCTATAGACAGATGGGGACAGTATGTGTCCTATAGACAGATGGTGACAGTATGTGTCCTATAGACAGATGGTGACAGTATGTGTCCTATAGACAGATGGTGACAGTATGTGTCCTATAGACAGATGGTGACAGTATGTGACCTATAGACAGATGGTGACAGTATCTGTCCTATAGACAGATGGTGACAGTATCTGTCCTATAGACAGATGGTGACAGTATCTGTCCTATAGACAGATGGTGACAGTATCTGTCCTATAGACAGATGGTGACAGTATGTGTCCTATAGACAGATGGGGACAGTATGTGTCCTATAGACAGATGGGGACAGTATGTGTCCTATAGACAGATGGTGACAGTATGTGTCCTATAGACAGATGGTGACAGTATGTGTCCTATAGACAGATGGTGACAGTATGTGTCCTATAGACAGATGGTGACAGTATGTATCCTATAGACAGATGGTGACAGTATGTGTCCTATAGACAGGTGGTGACAGTATGTGTCCTATAGACAGATGGTGATAGTATGTATCCTATAGGTTGATGGTGACAGTATGTATCCTATAGGTTGATGGTGACAGATGGTGACAGTATGTATCCTATAGACTGATGGTGACAGATGGTGACAGTATGTATCCTATAGACAGATGGTGACAGTATGTGTCCTATAGACAGATGGTGACAGTATGTGTCCTATAGACAGATGGTGACAGTATGTGTCCTATAGGTTGATGGTGACCGTATGTGTCCTATAGACAGATGGTGACCGTATGTGTCCTATAGACAGATGGTGACCGTATGTGTCCTATAGACAGATGGTGACCGTATGTGTCCTATAGACAGATGGTGACAGTATGTGTCCTATAGACAGATGGTGACAGTATGTATCCTATAGACAGATGGTGACAGTATGTGTCCTATAGACAGATGGTGACAGTATCTGTCCTATAGACAGATGGTGACAGTATGTGTCCTATAGACAGATGGGGACAGTATGTGTCCTATAGACAGATGGGGACAGTATGTGTCCTATAGACAGATGGGGACAGTATGTGTCCTATAGACAGATGGGGACAGTATGTGTCCTATAGACAGATGGTGACAGTATGTGTCCTATAGACAGATGGTGACAGTATGTGACCTATAGACAGATGGTGACAGTATCTGTCCTATAGACAGATGGTGACAGTATCTGTCCTATAGACAGATGGTGACAGTATCTGTCCTATAGACAGATGGTGACAGTATGTGTCCTATAGACAGATGGTGACCGTATGTGTCCTATAGACAGATGGTGACAGTATGTGTCCTATAGACAGATGGTGACAGTATGTGTCCTATAGACAGATGGTGACAGTATGTGTCCTATAGACAGATGGTGACAGTATGTGTCCTATAGACAGATGGTGACAGTATCTGTCCTATAGACAGATGGTGACAGTATCTGTCCTATAGACAGATGGTGACAGTATCTGTCCTATAGACAGATGGTGACAGTATGTGTCCTATAGACAGATGGTGACAGTATGTGTCCTATAGACAGATGGTGACAGTATGTGTCCTATAGACAGATGGTGACAGTATGTGTCCTATAGACAGACGTTGACAGTATGTGTCCTATAGACAGATGGTGACAGTATGTGTCCTATAGACAGATGGTGACAGTATGTGTCCTATAGACAGATGGTGACAGTATGTGTCCTATAGACAGATGGTGACAGTATGTTTCCTATAGACAGATGGTGACAGATGGTGACAGTATGTGTCCTATAGACAGATGGTGACAGTATGTGTCCTATAGACAGATGGTGACAGTATGTGTCCTATAGACAGATGGTGACAGTATGTGTCCTATAGACAGATGGTGACAGTATGTGTCCTATAGACAGATGGTGACAGTATGTGTCCTATAGACAGATGGTGACAGATGGTGACAGTATGTGTCCTATAGACAGATGGTGACAGATGGTGACAGTATGTGTCCTATAGACAGATGGTGACAGTATGTGTCCTATAGGTTGATGGTGACAGATGGTGACAGTATGTGTCCTATAGACAGATGGTGACAGTATGTGTCCTATAGGTTGATGGTGACCGTATGTGTCCGATAGACAGATGGTGACCGTATGTGTCCTATAGACAGATGGTGACAGTATGTGTCCTATAGACAGATGGTGACAGATGGTGACAGTATGTGTCCTATAGTTTGATGGTGACAGATGGTGACAGTATGTGTCCTATAGTTTGATGGTGACAGATGGTGACAGTATGTGTCCTATAGACAGATGGTGACAGTATGTGTCCTATAGGTTGATGGTGACAGATGGTGACAGTATGTGTCCTATAGACAGATGGTGACAGTATGTGTCCTATAGGTTGATGGTGACCGTATGTGTCCGATAGACAGATGGTGACCGTATGTGTCCTATAGACAGATGGTGACAGTATGTGTCCTATAGACAGATGGTGACAGTATGTGTCCTATAGACAGATGGTGACAGTATGTGTCCTATAGACAGATGGTGACAGTATGTGTCCTATAGACAGATGGTGACAGTATGTGTCCTATAGACAGATGGTGACAGTATGTGTCCTATAGACAGATGGTGACAGTATGTGTCCTATAGACAGATGGTGACCGTATGTGTCCTATAGACAGATGGTGACCGTATGTGTCCTATAGACAGATGGTGACCGTATGTGTCCTATAGACAGATGGTGACCGTATGTGTCCTATAGACAGATGTTGACCGTATTTGTCCTATAGACAGATGGTGACAGTA
The DNA here is from genome assembly GCF_018296145.1 of Oncorhynchus tshawytscha. NCBI lineage: Eukaryota > Metazoa > Chordata > Actinopteri > Salmoniformes > Salmonidae > Oncorhynchus > Oncorhynchus tshawytscha. Next base: position 54,142,944 of record NC_056454.1, read on the forward strand.
TGTGTCCTATAGGTTGATGGTGACAGTATGTATCCTATAGACAGATGGTGACAGTATGTGTCCTATAGACAGATGGGGACAGTATGTGTCCTATAGACAGATGGGGACAGTATGTGTCCTATAGATAGATGGGGACAGTATGTGTCCTATAGACAGATGGGGACAGTATGTGTCCTATAGACAGATGGGGACAGTATGTGTCCTATAGACAGATGGGGACAGTATGTGTCCTATAGACAGATGGGGACAGTATGTGTCCTATAGACAGATGGGGACAGTATGTGTCCTATAGACAGATGGGGACAGTATGTGTCCTATAGACAGATGGTGACAGTATGTGTCCTATAGACAGATGGTGACAGTATGTGTCCTATAGACAGATGGTGACAGTATGTGTCCTATAGACAGATGGTGACAGTATGTGTCCTATAGACAGATGGTGACAGTATGTGTCCTATAGACAGATGGGGACAGTATGTGTCCTATAGACAGATGGTGACAGTATGTGTCCTATAGACAGATGGTGACAGTATGTGTCCTATAGACAGATGGTGACAGTATGTGTCCTATAGGTTGATGGTGACAGTATGTATCCTATAGGTTGATGGTGACAGTATGTATCCTATAGGTTGATGGTGACAGATGGTGACAGTATGTATCCTATAGACAGATGGTGACAGTATGTGTCCTATAGACAGATGGTAACAGTATGTGTCCTATAGACAGATGGTAACAGTATGTGTCCTATAGACAGATGGTGACAGTATGTGTCCTATAGACTGATGGTGACCGTATGTGTCCTATAGACAGATGGTGACCGTATGTGTCCTATAGACTGATGGTGACCGTATGTGTCCTATAGACAGATGGTGACAGTATGTGTCCTATAGACAGATGGTGACAGTATGTGTCCTATAGACAGATGGTGACAGTATGTGTCCTATAGACAGATGGTGACAGTATGTGTCCTATAGACAGATGGTGACAGTATGTGTCCTATAGACAGATGGTGACAGTATGTGTCCTATAGACAGATGGTGACAGTATGTGTCCTATAGACAGATGGTGACAGTATGTGTCCTATAGACAGATGGTGACAGTATGTGTCCTATAGACAGATGGTGACAGTATGTGTCCTATAGACAGATGGTGACAGTATGTGTCCTATAGACAGATGGTGACAGTATGTGTCCTATAGACAGATGGTGACAGTATGTGTCCTATAGACAGATGGTGACAGTATGTGTCCTATAGACAGATGGTGACAGTATGTGTCCTATAGACAGATGGTGACAGTATGTGTCCTATAGACAGATGGTGACAGTATGTGTCCTATAGACAGATGGTGACAGTATGTGTCCTATAGACAGATGGTGACCGTATGTGTCCTATAGACAGATGGTGACCGTATGTGTCCTATAGACAGATGGTGACAGTATGTGTCCTATAGGTTGATGGTGACAGTATGTATCCTATAGACAGATGGTGACAGTATGTGTCCTATAGACAGATGGTGACAGTATGTGTCCTATAGACAGATGGTGACAGTATGTGTCCTATAGACAGATGGTGACAGTATGTGTCCTATAGACAGATGGTGACAGTATGTGTCCTATAGACAGGTGGTGACAGTATGTGTCCTATAGACAGGTGGTGACAGTATGTGTCCTATAGACAGGTGGTGACAGTATGTGTCCTATAGGTTGATGGTGACCGTATGTGTCCGATAGACAGATGGTGACCGTATGTGTCCTATAGACAGATGGTGACAGTATGTGTCCTATAGACAGATGGTGACAGTATGTGTCCTATAGGTTGATGGTGACAGTATGTATCCTATAGGTTGATGGTGACAGTATGTATCCTATAGGTTATTGGTGACAGATGGTGACAGTATGTGTCCTATAGACAGATGGTGACAGTATGTGTCCTATAGACAGATGGTGACAGTATGTGTCCTATAGACAGATGGTGACAGTATGTGTCCTATAGACAGATGGTGACAGTATGTGTCCTATAGACAGATGGTGACCGTATGTGTCCTATAGACAGATGGTGACCGTATGTGTCCTATAGACAGATGGTGACAGTATGTGTCCTATAGACAGGTGGTGACAGTATGTGTCCTATAGACAGGTGGTGACAGTATGTGTCCTATAGACAGGTGGTGACAGTATGTGTCCTATAGACAGGTGGTGACAGTATGTGTCCTATAGACAGGTGGTGACAGTATGTGTCCTATAGACAGGTGGTGACAGTATGTGTCCTATAGACAGGTGGTGACAGTATGTGTCCTATAGACAGGTGGTGACAGTATGTGTCCTATAGACAGATGGTGACAGTATGTGTCCTATAGACAGATGGTGACAGTATGTGTCCTATAGACAGATGGTGACAGTATGTGTCCTATAGACAGATGGTGACAGTATGTGTCCTATAGACAGATGGTGACAGTATGTGTCCTATAGACAGGTGGTGACAGTATGTGTCCTATAGACAGATGGTGACAGATGGTGACAGTATGTTTCCTATAGGTTGATGTTGACAGTATGTCTGTGTTTTCTTTAGGTTGCTCTAGTGTTCCCCAACAGTGACCCTGTGATGTTTATGGTGGCATTCTATGGATGTCTGCTGGCAGAGCTGATCCCTGTGCCCATTGAGGTGCCCCTCACCAGGAAGGTAAGGACAGGACAGGGGAGGGGACATGGACTAGGTTTGTGTTGCCTACCTGCTCTCTGAAGGCATAGGAAACATGTTTACATTGCCAAAGCAAGTGAAATGCTGTAGCTAATAAACAATGACACATTTATGTTACACTCACAACAGTTCCAAAATAATAGACATTTTGAATGTTCGTTTGTCTGTTTACAGGGCATTCGGAAAGTATTCAGACCCCTTTCCTTGTTCTACATTGTGTTACGTTACAGCTTTATTCTAAAATGGATTTAAAAAATGTTCCTCATCAATCTGGAAACAATACCCCATAATGACAAGGCGAAAACAGGTTTTTAGAAGTGTTTGCTAATTTATAAAGAATAGAAAACTGAAATACCTTATTTACATAAGTATTCAGACCCTTTGCTATGAGACTTGAAATTGAGCTCAGGTGCATCCTGTTTCCATTGATCATCCTTGAGATGTTTCTACAACTTGATTGGAGTCCACCTGTGGTAAATTCAATTGCTTGGACATGATTTCAAAAGGCACACACTTGTCTATATACGGTCCCACAGTTAACAGTGCATGTCAGAGCAAAAACCAAGCCAAGAGGTCGAAGGAATTGTCCGTAGAGCTCAGAGACAAGATTGTGTCGAGGCACAGATTTGGGGAAGGATACCAAAAAATGTCTGCAGCATTGAAGATCCCCAAGGACACATTGGCCTCAATCGTTCGTAAATGGGAGAAGTTTGGAACCAGCAAGGCTCTTCCTAGATTTGGCCACCCAGCCAAACTGAGCAATCGGGGGAGAAGGGCCTTGGTTAGGGAGGTCAGGTCAGGATGGTCACTCTAACAGAGCTCCGGAGTTCCTCTGTGGCGATGGGAGAATTTTGCAGAAGGACAACCATCTCTGCAGCACTCCATAAATCAGGCCTTTATGGTAGAGTGGCCAGACGGATACCACTCCTCAGTAAAAGGCACATGACATCCTGCTTGGAGTTTGCCAAGAGGCACCTAAAGAACCCTCAGACAAGGAGAAACAAGATTCTCTTTAAATCTCTCGACGAAACCTGGCACCATCCCTACGGTGAAACATGTTGGTGACAGCATCATGCTGTGGGGATGTTTTTCAGCGGCAGGGACTAGGAGACTAGTCAGGATCGAGGGAAAGATGAACAGACCAAAGTACAGAGATCCTTGATGAAAACCTGCTCCAGAACGCTCAGGACCTCAGAATGGGGCAAAGGTTCACCTTCCAACAGGACAACGACCCTAAGCACACAGCCAAGACAACAGTCAGGAATGGCTTCGGGAAACGTCTCTGAATGTCCTTGAGTGGCCCAGCCAGATCCCAGACTTGAACCCGATCGAACATCTCTGGAGAGCCTTGAAAATAACTGTGCAGCAACGCTCCCCATCCAACCTGACAGTGCTTGAGAGGATCTGCAGAGAAGAATGGGGGAAACTCCCCAAATTCAGGTGTGCCAAGCTTGTAGCGTCATACCCAAGAAGACTCAAAGCTGTAATTGCTGCCAAAGGTGTTTCAACAAAGTACTGAGTAAAGGGTCTGATTACTTATGTAAATGTGACATTTCAGTTTGTTAAATTTCATTAATTTGCAAACATTTCTAAAAACATGTTTTTGCTTTGTCATTATTGTGTGTAGACTGATGGGGGAAAACGATTTAATCATTTGTCGAATAAGGCTGTAACGTAAACATTTTTGGGGAAAAGTCAAGGGGTCTGAATACTTTATGAATGCACTGTATTTTAAATTAATTTGGAAATGCAGCTGGCCAGTTGTTTGGACATGCAGCTGGCCAGTTGTTTGGACATGCAGCTGGCCAGTTGTTTGGAAATCAGTTGGAATAAGTACAGAAGGCCTAGGTAGTACAGTCATCTTGACAGAATGAATGCGACATGCTAATGAAATGAGAAGAGAATCCTTCGTAGCGCGAGTGTTTTTTAAAGTTATGTTTAAACAGAGCCTTAAATGAGCATGTGACCTTTTATATAAAGACCTGATGCGAAACCTTAAACGGGAAACCTTCTGCTGACTGGTTAACTTCTTTGGGATAGAGGGCAGCATTTTCACTTTTGGATTAATAGCGTGCCCAGACTAAACTGCCTCCTACTCAGTGCCAGTTGCTAATATATGCATATTATTAGAAAACAATCTTAAGTTTCTTAAACTGTTTGAATGATGTCTGTGAGTATAACAGAACTCATGTGGTGACTGGTTAATGGAGCACACTTTTTGTCAGGTTTAACTCATGACCAGAACATTTCCCAAAACCTTGTAGCATGTCCAGAAGATAGGGACTAGACTCCGCGGGGTTAGAGATGGGGAGTAGACTCCGCGGGGTTAGAGAGGGGGAGTAGACTCCGCGGGGTTAGAGAGGGGGTAAAGGAGACTCCGCGGGGTTAGAGAGGGGGTAAAGGAGACTCCGCGGGGTTAGAGACGGGGTAAAGGAGACTCCGCGGGGTTAGAGAGGGGGATCAGACAAGGAGCTCCTCCTCCTCTGTGGATCAGAGAAGGAGCTCCTCCTCCTCCGTGGATCAGACAAGGAGCTCCTCCTCCTCCGTGGATCAGACAAGGAGCTCCTCCTCCTCCGTGGATCAGAGAAGGAGCTCCTCCTCCTCCGTGGATCAGAGAAGGAGCTCCTCCTCCTCCGTGGATCAGAGAAGGAGCTCCTCCTCCTCCGTGGATCAGAGAAGGAGCTCCTCCTCCTCCGTGGATCAGAGAAGGAGCTCCTCCTCCTCCGTGGATCAGAGAAGGAGCTCCTCCTCCTCCGCGGATCAGAGAAGGAGCTCCTCTTCCTCCGCGGATCAGAGAAGGAGCTCCTCCTCCTCCGCGGATCAGAGAAGGAGCTCCTCCTCCTCCGCGGATCAGAGAAGGAGCTCCTCCTCCTCCGCGGATCAGAGAAGGAGCTCCTCCTGCGCCGCGGATCAGACAAGGAGCTCCTCCTGCGCCGCGGATCAGACAAGGAGCTCCTCCGGCCCCGCTTATCAGACAAGGAGCTCCTCCGGCCCCGCTTATCAGACAAGGAGCTCGTCCTGCGCCGCGGATCAGACAAGGAGCTCCTCCTGCGCCGCGGATCAGACAAGGAGCTCCTCCTGCGCCGCGGATCAGACAAGGAGCTCCTCCTGCGCCGCGGATCAGACAAGGAGCTCCTCCTGCGCCGCGGATCAGACAAGGAGCTCCTCCTGCGCCGCGGATCAGACAAGGAGCTCCTCCTGCGCCGCGGATCAGACAAGGAGCTCCTCCTGCGCCGCGGATCAGACAAGGAGCTCCTCCTCCTTGGATCAGACAAGGAGCTCCTCCGCCGTGGATCAGACAAGGAGCTCCTCCATGGACCAGAATCATTTTCGTATTCTAAAAATGAGTAACGTTAATGCACAATCAATCTCCTCACACTATCAAATAATGAGAGTTGAGGTCAGGAAGTTTTGCAATCAAGTCTTAGAAACATGGAGCTTCATCCCAATTAGGACCAAAGAGGTTAGCCAGAACATCCTGTGTGTTAAACAATTTCCCCATAACATGTCTGCCAGTTAGTATCTGAAATGACTTGGGAGGAAACAAACAGGGTGCCTTTTCTGAACTAAAGAGAAGATGGCTGCTCTAAGGCCTTAACACCAAAGTTGAATGGACATTTTTGGTCGACCCATCTTCTCCTTAGTTTAGCATGGTCGCTGGACCGGAGATGGGTCTCTTGGGGGAAAAAAACAAATTCCGTTCTTAAAGACTTAAGATGAGCATACAATCGACTATGCTTGACCACGTGGTTAATTCCTTTTAAGTTCCAACTGATATAGCTAGTGGAGCCTGGAGTACGTGATTTAGGCATAGTCATTAGAAATTAATAAGGTCACATAGTCATTAGAAATTAATGGAAGTAAGGTCACATGGCCAGTGTGTTGAAAGGTCAGAGTAATAAGATACAAAGAAAATACCTTACTACCTTGGACCCCAATGCTGGCCTTCCCCCTGTTGGAAGGCTGCATGTTCCTCTCCTACACGAAATAAAATACTACCATGTTAAGCCTAACCTCAGGAGTCTATCCAGGGCCAACATTTTTTACATATTTTATTTATTTCACCTTTATTTAACCAGGTAGGCCAGTTGAGAACAGGTTTTCATTTACAACTGCGACCTGGCCAAGATAAAGCAAAGCAATGTGACACAAACAACAACACAGAGTTACACATAAACAAACGTACACACTATAACACAATAGAAAAACATACAATTGACGTCAGAAGTTTACATGCACTTAGGTTGGAGTCATTAAAACTCATTTTTCAACCACTCCACAAATTTCTTGTTAACAAACTATAGTTTTGGCAAGTCGGTTAGGACATTATTTTGTGCATGACACAAGTCATATTTCCAACAATTTTTTACAGACAGATTATTACACTTGTAATTCACTGTATCACAATTCCAGTGGGTCAGAAGTTTACATACACTAAGTTGACTGTACCTTTAAACAGCTTGGACAATTCCAGAAAAATATGTCATGGCTTTAGAAGCCTCTGTTAGGCTAATTGACATAATTTGAGTCAATTGGAGGTGTACCTGTGGCTGTATTTCAAGGCTTACCTTCAAACTCAGTGCCTCTTTGCTTGGCATCATGGGAAAATAAAAAGAAATCAGCCAAGACTTCAGAAAATAAATTGTAGATCTCCACAAGTCTGGTTCATCCTTGGGAGCAATTTCCAAATGCCTGAAGGTATCACGTTCATCTGTACAAACAATAGTATGCAAGTATAAACACCATGGGACCACGCAGCCGTCATACCACTCAGGAAGGAGACGCGTTCTGTCTCGCGTTCTGTCTCCTAGAGAACGAGAAAAGTGCAAATCAATCCATGAACAACTGGAAAGGACCTTGTGAAGATGCTTTAGGAAATGGGTACAAAAGTATCTATATCCACAGTAAAACTATATCAACATAACCTTCTATATATATAAGTTCTATATCAACATAACCTGAAAGGCTGCTCAGCAAGGAAGATGCCACTGCTCCAAAACCAACATTAAAAAGCCAGACTACGGTTTCTAACTGCACATGGGGACAGAGATCGTACTTTTTGGAGAAATGTCCTCTGGTCTGATGAAACAAAAATAGAACTGTTTGACCATATTGACCATCGTTATGTTTGGAGGAAAAAGGGGGATGCTTGCAAGCAGAAGAACACCATCCCAACCGTGATGCACGGGGGTTGCAACATAATATTGTGGGGGTGCTTTGCTACAAGAGGGACTGGTGCACTTAACAAAATAGACGACATCATGAGGTAGGAATATTATGTGGATATATTGAAGCAACATCTCAAGACATCAGTCAGGAAGTTAAAGCTTGGTCGTAAATGGGTCTTCCAAATGGATAATTACCCCAAGTATACTTCCAAAGTTGTGGCAAAATGGCTTAAGGACAACAAAGTTGAGGTATTGGAGTGGCCATCACAAAGCCCTGACCTCAATCCTATAGAAATTTGTGGGCAGAACTGAAAAGTGTGTGCGAGCAATGAGGCCTACAAACCTGACTCAGTTACACCAGCTCTGTCAGGAGGAATGGGCCAACATTCACCCAACTTATTGTGGGAAGCTTGTGGAAGGCTACCTGAAATGTTTGACCCAAGTTAAACAATTTAAAGGCAATGCTACCAAATACTAATTGAGTGTATTTAAACTTCTGACCCACTGGGAATGTGATGAAAGAAATTAAAGCTGAAATAAATAATTCTCTCTACTATTATTGTGACATTTCACATTCTTAAAATCAAGTGGTGATCCTAACTGACGTAAGACTGAATTTTTACTAGAATTAAATGTCAGGAATTGTTTCAAACAGACCACCATAGTCCCTGTGCCCAAGAAAGCAAAGGTTTTTTATTTATTTTTATTTTACCTTTATTTTACTAGGCAAGTCAGTTAAGAACAAATTCTTATTTTCAATGACGGCCTAGGAACAGTGGGTTACCTGCCTGTTCAGGGGCAGAACGACAGATTTGTACCTTGTCAGCTCGGGGATTTGAACTTGCAGCCTTTCGGTTACTAGTCCAACGCTCTAACCACTAGGCTACCTGCCTAAATGATTACCACCCCATAGCACTCACGTCAGTAGCCATGAAGTGCTTTGAAAGGCTGGTCATGGCTCACATCAACACCATCATGCCAGAAATTCTAGACCCACTCCAATTTGCATACCGCCCCAACAGATCCACAGATGACGCAATCTCAATCGCACTCCATACTGCCCTTTCCCACCTGGACAAAAGGAACAACTATGTGAGATTGCTATTCATTGAGTACAGCTCAGTGTTCAACACCATAGTACCCTCAAAGCTCATCACTAAGCTAAGGACCCTGGGACTAAACACCTCCCTCTGCAACTGGATCCTGGACTTCTTGATGGGCCGCCCCCAGGTGGTGAGGGTAGGTAGCAACACATCCGTCACGCCAATCCTCAACACTGTGGCCCCTCAGGGGTGCATGCTTTATCCCGTCCTGTACTCCCTGTTCATCCACGACTACGTGGCCAAGCACGACTCCAACACCAAGTTTGCTGACGATAACCTTTCAGGTTATGTTGATATAGAATTTATATATATAGAAGGTTATGTTGATATAGTTTTACTGTGGATATAGATAGGCCTGATCACCAACAACGATGAGACAGCTTATAGGGAGGAGGTCACACTGCCAGGACAACAACAACCTCTCTATGTGAGCAAGACAAAGGAGCTGATTGTGGTCTACAGGAAAAGGCGTGCCTAACTGGCCCCAATTAACATCGACGGGGCTGTAGTGGAGCAGGTTGAGAGTTTCAAGTTCATTGGTGTCCACATCACCAACAAACTGTCATGGTCCAAACACACCAAGACAGTCGTGAAGAGAGCACAACAAAGCTTATTCCCCCTCAGGAGACTGAAAAGATTTGTCATGGGTCCCCAGATCCGCAAAGATCTACAGCTGCACCATCGAACCTGACTGGTTGCATCACCGCCTGGTATGGCAACTGCTCGGCATTTGACCGTAAGGTGCTACAGAGGGTAGCGCTTACGGCCCAGTACATCACTGTGGCCAAGCTTCCTGCCATCCAGGACCTATATATATATATATATATATAAGGTGGTGTCAGAGGAAGGCCCTAAAAATTGTCAGACTCCCATCATCCAAGTCATAGACTGTTCTCTCTACTACCTCACAGCAAGAGGTACTAGGACCAAAAGGCTCCTTAACAGCTATAAGACTGCTGAACAATTTATCAAATGTTGCTACTTGCTGTTTATTATCTATACAGACTAATCTGTAGCCGCACATTGACTCTGTACCGGTACCCCCTGTATATAGCCTCCACATTGACTCTGGACCGTAATACCCTGTATATAGCCTCCACATTGACTCTGTTCCGGTACCCCCCTGTATTAGCCTCCACATTGACTCTGTACCATAATACCCTGTATATAGCCTCCACATTGACTCTGTTCCGGTACCCCCTGTATTAGCCTCCACATTGACTCTGTACCATAATACCCTGTATATAGCCTCCACATTGACTCTGTTCCGGTACCCCCTGTATATAGCCTCCACACTGACTCTGTACCCCCTGTATATACCCTCCACATTGACTCTGTACCGGTACCCCTGTATATAGCCTCCACATT